>NC_090242.1:20204781-20462281 GCF_024489055.1 Chanodichthys erythropterus | reverse complement strand
TGGCATGCTGATCATAGCTGACAGCAGAGATTTCAGGGTCATCCTCTTCTGCACCTGAAACACAATTATGCAGACAGGTCAATAATGTCTTCTGAATGGTCCAAAAGCTCTAACACTTACAGACAACATTTAATAAACCTGTCATCTTTATGCAGTACGAAGGTCTTCTAGTTGTCTCGACACATTATACTGGAATAAGAATGTACTTTAATACTGAAATAAACTGACACACTTCTTGAAAGATAATCTAACCTGGCCCTTGGCTGGCATGGTTGTGACTTCTTGTACAAGACAATGTTATTGACACAAGACATTATTAAGAAGGTAATGAAGGTTTCCATAACCACAAAGGGTTGCTCATTAATGTAACCTCTCTAGTCATGAGGATCTCTCTTTAAAAAAAAAATCTTTAATTCCTTTTGTTGCTAAAATTAAGTTGTTGATGGAAAAATAATGGTTGGGCAATGGGGTGATACATTCAAATTATTACTCCAATGAACAGAGTTTGATTTGTTAAAGGTCTTGTAATGAATATGAAGACTAAAATGAGCTAAACTCATCACTATTCACATACACGGAATACATTTTTATTATTATGAATATACACACACACACATATATAATATATATATATATATATATATATATTTATTATGCGATGTGACTTTTTTTATCACCAATTGCCAAATGATGGACAAAGGTTCAAATTTCTGCATTTACAGTGATAATAAAGTTAAATAGCCTACATGAGTAAATAAAAAGTGAAAAGCGAAACAAGTAAATTAATGATCAAGTAAATTGGTACAAGAGGCGGCAGTTATGTACACGCAGATGGCTTGGAAGACTCGGGTATAATAGCCTATGGTTTATCCATTATGCAACACGAACTGGAGGCAAGCATCAGTTTGCTAAATTGCAGCTAGTTTAATAGCTACAGAACTTAAAGGGATAGTTCACCCTAAAATGAAAATTTGATGTTTATCTGCTTACCCCCAGTGCATCCAAGATGTAGGTGACTTTTTTTCTTCAGTCGAACGCAAATTATGATTTTTAACTGCAACCGCTGCCGTCTGTCAGTCAAATAATAGCAGTAGATGGGAACTTCAACTATAACAGTAAATAAAACTTGCTTAGACAAATCAAAATTAAAACCTGCGGCTCGTGACGACACAATGTCCTAAGACACAAAACGATCGGTTTGTGCGAGAAACCGAACATTATTTATATAATTTTTACCTCTAATACACCACTTTGTCCAACTTCGTTCAGCTTCCTGTTAGTGAGGTCAAAAAACGCGTTCTGAAGACGGAAGTGATGTCTCGCCCATATACTTCAATGAGAGCGAGACATCACTTCCGTTGTCAGAGTGCGATCAGACCTCACTAGCCGGAAGCTGAACGAAGTTGGATATAATGGTGTATTAGAGGTAAAAAATTATATAAATACTGTTCGGTTTCTCACACAAACCGATCGTTTCGTGTCTTAGGACATCAATGTGCCGTCACGAGCCGCAGGGTTTAATTTGGATTTGTCTATGGAAGTTTTTTCGACTCTTATTGTTCAAGTTCCCAATCACTGCTATTATTTGACTGACAGACGGCAGCGGTTGCAGTTAAAAATCATAATTTGCGTTTGACTGAAGAAAAAAAGTAATCTACATCTTGGATGCCCTGGGGGTAAGCAGATAAACATCAAATTTTCATTTTTGGGTGAACTATCCCTTTAAAGATCTCCCTCTTTTTATTTTCTTTCTTGCTGCATTGAAGATTAAATGGTTTAATTTCTGTTTTCTATTTGCAGGTGCAGTGAGGGAAAAAAAAAACACAGAGTTTAGGGCAATCGGTTCGTAGCACTGCTTCAACTGTGCGATATCCTCACGAGGGACGACCAAAATTTCTGATATGTCAGAAATTCATCCGACCATCCAATTGCCAGTCGGGAGAAGTTTACTGCCTCTCGTTTCCCCATATACACTGCACGACAAACGACACACGACAAAGCCGAAAATCGGCCTGACTCAAAAAAAGAGTTGCACGAGTCAGAATTCTGCTCAAAACGAAAAAATTGCACAGTGTATGCGACTGCTCTTATGAGAATACTTGACAAATCTGGTATTGTGGCATAATTCTCTGTGTTCTAGTTTGTTCAAGCATGAAAGAGAACTCAATTGTGGTGTGCTGTCTGTGCACACGATACTGGCTCTTGTCTTTCTGTGGTCATGTGTGTGTATCACACAGACAGCACGTTCTCTTTTGTCATATTTGGATGGTTTAAAAGCATTTGCATGAATAAGAGCATGATCATATAATGTAACACTAGCCAAAGAATGACAGAAATGCTGCGAATGAATGCTGCGTTAATTGGACAAAATTTATCGCATGCATTGACGCACTAATTTTGACAGTTAAAACACATGATGCACCTGCATGATGATGAAATAGCACTCATTTCAATACAATTACCCTGAGGTATTTACTCTGCATTTCATTCAAGACCTTTATCAGTGTAATTAATCAGTGTTATACCCGTCAGCCAGTGAAACAAGCCTCCCATCACTTCTGTACATTAAAAAGAACTATATATGTTCTGAACATTTTGTTCAAGAGCAGTGTTTGCTGGAACAGAACTATTTCTCAGGAACAGATGGCAGATTATGCGAGTTTTGTAGCAGGTTAATGATTGCGAGACTCTGACTGAGTTGGGGACTGACAGGATTAGTGAGATATACAGTTCCTTTTTTGGTTCTAGCGCCATTAACAATTTGATATGAACATTAAATAAAAAAGTAAAGTTACTTTGCTGTTATGGGTATAAAAATACAACACATAGAATATCTTTTGCCCCTATATTGTGATTATTCAGACATATACTATTAGTAAAGCATAAATTCTGGTGGTAAAATGCATAGTACACAGCTATCTGGGAAAGCATTATACAGATTTAAAATGAGCTGCATTAAAGCATCACTTGGTGTGACTCACTGACATGGCAAATTGCAGTCTAGGTTAAGTTCCACATGCGGAGGTTTTACAAAGAGCATGCCCAATTTTTATGATTCAGAAGGAGCAGTCTAATGATGATCTGAAACAGGATTTGAGACACTCTAATGATCATCCGAAATGTACTCTGTGGTCCAAAAGCCTGGGACCAAACTAAAAATAAGTGGTTTACAATCAAATTGTAAATAAATAAAGTTGAATTTAATAAAAAAAATGTAAAACAGACAAACTTTATTACATAAAATAAACAAGAAATATTTCAAATTCAGCACTATTTTAGATCATAAATCAAGTGACCACACATCACATCATCACGTTTTGAGTTCGTTCATGTTTAGAGTTTGCTTTTTATATCCTTTTCTGTTCTGTTCATGTCTGAGTTTCATTAGGGCCTGAAACTTTGCACACGCGTCAGAAGTGGTGAAAATTTACATCTGATATGGGTTTCAGAATTAGGTGTGGCAAAATGGCTCGATAGCGCCACCTACAAAATTTCAATTAAGCGCCCTTCGTGCTATGTTTCACGTACAGTTATGAAATTTGGTAGACAGATGTAACAGCCCAATACCTACAAAAAAGCCCCTGGGTGCAAAGTTTGTAAACCCAACAGGAAGTGAGATATTTTGAATTTTCTCTACAAAATTTTGGCAGTTTTTGCCATTTCCACATGTTGTACTTTAACAAACTCCTCCTAGAGCTTTAATCAGATCAACATCATATTTGGTCAGTCTAATCTAAAGGCCTTTGAGATGTTAAATTGTGGAGATCTAGAGTTTTCGCTGAAGGGCGTGTCCGTGGCGGCCTGGCAAAGTTCGATGTTTCGCCATGAAACAGGAAGTTGTTGTAACTCGGGCATACAAAGTCTGATCTGCCCCAAACTTCACATGTTTTATTAGAGTCCTGACCAGAAGACATCTATATGACAATATTCAGTTACAGTCATAGCGCCACCTGGGGGCAACAGGAAATGACATGTTTTACACTGTGATTAACTCCTCCTAGAGATTTAATCAGATCAATGTCATTTTTTGTCAGTCTAATCTAAAGGCCTTTGTGATGTTAAATTGCGAAGATCTAGAGTTTTCGCTGAAGGGCGTGTCCGTGGCGGCATGACAAAATCTGTTGTTCCGCCATGAAAAAGGAAGCCGTTGTAACTCAGGCATACAATGTTTGATCTGCCCCAAACTTCACATGTGTGATAAGAGTCCTGGCCTGAACATATGTATATGCCAATATTCAGTTAGTCATAGCGCCACCTGCTGGGAACAGGAAATGGCATGCTTTACACTGTAATTCCCTCCCAGAACCACATTTCAATATGCCACAAAGTACCAAACATACTAGAAACACGTTAAATCATGCAACACTTGGCTAAGTGCTAATGTATGCGATTAACGCCATGAAACAGGAAGTTGTTGTAACTCAGGCATATGATGTCCGATCTGCTCCAAACTTCACGTGTTTGATAACAGTCCTTGTCTGAACACATCTATATCGCAATATTTGGTTATGGTCAAAGCGCCACCTGTTGGCAGCAGGAAGTGTGGCAATTCGAAATGACTTAATGGCATAATTCTCCTGTATTCATTTGCTTACATGCATGTCGACCACTGTTCTCTGTTTTCCTAAGGCCAACGGGTGGTGGTGAGCCCGGGTGCGAGGGCCCTTTCATCGCTGCTTGCAGCTTTAATTCATGTTTGTATTTCTTGTCTTGTGTTTTGCTGTCAGTGTGTTAATTAGTTCTGTCATCTTGATCAGTTTCCCCTGCCTCTTTGTCAGCACAGTTACATATTGATTTGAGTTTCACTTCAGGTGTTTCTCGTTAATTAGTCTCATTAGTTCCTCTGTTTGCTGTGTATTTAAGCTCTGTGTTTCTTAAAGTTCACTGTCAGTTCTTTGTCGTGTTATGTTGGTTGTTTCATTTTTGTTCCTGTTATTTCACGTTTGAGTTTGATTCTGAATAAGGACTGCTGAACTAAGATGCCATTTCATCTCTGCTGCAACCAACCGTGACACATGTGAACTCTTGTACAGACAATCAGATATTCTTCTTACCATTGAAAAACAATATGCTTTTTGGATTATTCATAAATTATGCTGCAGAATATGGTAAGCTTGAGTGCTGCTTTGATTAAAGCAAAAGGAAGACAAACCAGAAATCAAAAAACTGAAATATTATAATTTTTGCATTTAATTTATCATGGTTATTATTACTATTAAATAATATTAGTAGTTATTAAAGGGTTAGTTCACCCAAAAATGAAAATTCTGTCATTTATTACTTACCCTCATGCTGTTCCACACCCGTAAGACCTTCGTTAATCTTCAGAACATAAATTAAGATATTTTAGTTGAAATCCGATGGCTCCGTGAGGCCTCCATAGGGAGCAATGACATTTCCTCTCTCAAGATCCATAAAGGTACTAAAAACATATTTAAATCAGTTCATGTGAGTACAGTGGTTCAATATTAATATTATAAAGCGACAAGAATATTTTTGGAGCGCCAAACTAAATAACGACTTATTTAGTGATGGCCGATTTCAAAACACTGCTTCAGGAAGCATCGGAGCACAGATGAATCAGTGTGTCGAATCTGCTGTTCGGAGTGCCAAAGTCACGTGATTTCAGCCGTTGGCAGTTTGACACGCGATTTGAATCATGATTCGACACGCTGATTCATTTGTGCTCCGAAGCTTCCTGAAGCAGTGTTTTGAAATCGGCCATCACTAAATAAGTCGTTATTTTGTTTTTTTGGTGCTCCAAAAAATTTTTCGTCGCTTTATAATATTAATATTGAACCACTGTACTCACATGAACTGATTTAAATATGTTTTTAGTACCTTTATGGACCTTGAGAGAAGAAGTGTACATTGCTCCCTATGGAGGCCTCACGGAGCCATCGGATTTCAACTAAAATATCTTAATTTGTGTTCTGAAGATTAACAATCATTTTTGGGTGAACTAACCCTTTAACAATAACAACAATAATAAATTAGTTGTTATTTTTGTTATTAAAATGTCCAAAATTTTGATGAACTTATGTTGAAAATATCTTTTTACTAATACAAATGCAAAACAGAAGCACTTTTATTTATGGTGGATTTTAGACCTCACCATATAATGAGACTCAGATGTCTAAAATCCCTGCTATATTATCTAATTGCTGGTATTTTAAATGGTAAACCTGAGACTGGTTTAATACTTAATGAACAAATAAAATATAGTAAGAACTTTCAAAAGCGTGAACATTTTTTACACTGGGGAATCGTTAAACTTCAAATCTAGTAAATCAAATCTAAACTTGAAATCTAATAATCAAGTCCACACACAATACAGCCATAATGAACAATCATTACGTCATCACATCACCACAAGATATGCCATTATTCAGTGTATTTTTAATAAACTAAAAAAAACATGTGGTGATTTTCATTATCGACTAAACGAGGAATTGTTTCTGTGAGAAGCATGAGCAATATCCAGCCTAATCACAGCTCACAAAGGCTGTTGCTCCAAAGTCTGAAACAGATCATTAAAATGTGAGGGGAAATTGGGTGCAGGCTGAGGCCAAGAATAAAAGCCACATGAAAAGGATTCAAAGTAACACAAATGACTAACCTCGCTGTTCGGATGCTTGGCACTGGGCGTGACTGCATTGGCTTCACTCAGGGCAGAAAAGGAGCGCTGCCTCATGTCAGGTAAAGGTGGAGGTTCTTTGGATACTGCGCCGTAGCCGTTATGATGCGGGCTTTCCAGGAGCAGTGAGGTGGTTGGGCAAGAGTCCAAACTGTGATCTTTAATCAACGGTTTCTCTGGGATGCTGAAAAGGTGCATGGTGAGAAAAATGCCCCAGGTTAGAGATGAGAAAAAATAGATAACTTGGTACTCTGAACCCAGTGCAAATCCAAGTGCAGAGTGACCCCAGTCCATGGCTCCAATCAGATATCCACAGGCTCCACCTAGACCTGCAAGGAAGCACAGCAGACTGCTTTGAGAAAAAATTCACTCAGATAATCAAATGCAACTGAAAGCTTCGGCAGAATGTGCTCAGTGGGTAAAAACTAAAATGCTTCTTAAAATCTGAGATGAAGCACTATAGGAAGGAATTAAATTCAATAGCTCTTGTTGCACCAATTACAACAGTGACCTTTATAATGGAATAATGTGCATGAGCTAAAAGTAATCCTTAGTGGGGAAAAAATATATACTGAAATGTATTTGAAATATATTTATTTTGTGTTAAGTACACTACAAATTCATTTACATATTTATGTGCTAAGTAAAAATACCCTGCAATTGTACTTTTGGTATGCTAAACTGGTGTACTTAAAGTTGCGTACTAATGAATCAAACAAAGGTGTACTTAAATTGGAACAACTAATTTTGTACTTAATGCACTTTAAGTGTGCGGAAGTAGTGCTGTGGTCCAACTAAAGATATAAGTATACTTGATTGTGTTAAAGTGGAAGTATATTTTAGGTACACTTCAAATATCTTGCATTTTAAGACTGATATTATACAAAGATCATACACTCCTTATTAAAGGGATAGTTTACCCAAAACTGAAAATTCTGTCATCGTTTACTCCCCCTCAAATTCTTCCAAAACCTGTATAAATTTCTTTGTTCTGCTGAACACAAAGGAAGATATTTGGAAGAATGTTAGTAACCAAACAGATCTCTCCCCTCATTGACTATCATAGTAGGAAAAAAATACTATCGCAGTCAATGGGGGGCGAGATCTACTTGGTTACTAACATTCTTCCAAATATCTTTCTTTGTGTACAGCAGAACAACTTGAGGGGGAGAAAATGATGACAGAATTTCATTTTTGGGTGAACTATCACTTTAATAGTGATTTTAATTTTTTTTTTTTTTTGCTTAATATTAAGAAATGGTTATTGTGCAATGAAGTAAAACTCCAAATAAAGTTTAATTATATTTTTCTATCAGTAAGTCTTAAGTGATATGTCAATAAATATGTTAATGGATTTTAAGTATACTTAGTATGAAATAAATGTATTTTAAATTGATTTTAGTTTTTTTTTTTTACCTGGAATAAGAGTTTTATTAATTTATTTTTATATTTTTCAACAAAATGTTGAAAAATCTTTCTTGCCATCAGATACAAAAAAACGTGTTCTTTCAAATTAAACATTTGCTTTAAATACTGACAAATCTAGACTTCACTTCAGTGAATGAATTGAGATCACAGAATGAAAACTGATTTTTATCTCCATGTATTGAATCAACAGGAAATCTGACCATGCTGCTAAAACAACCATTTACACATCTCACATGTGTTAAATACAGGAGACATTGTGTTTTTCAGGTGGGGCTGCTAGTAGCACCTATGAGGTGACAGGGTTGGCATTACATGGCTGTGCCATTTTTAACATGAGCCAATGAAACATTGTTTAGCAGATGGAAAATCATCATGATGAAGACTTGAAAGATTGAAATGCCCTTATTTTAGTAATGTTTTTATAAATATCTGACAATACAATACTGACCCCCCTGAGATATTTCAAATTAACAAAGTATTGCGTTATAGTCTGAGGTCAGGTGGTGGTCAAATTTGCTATATTTTTTCATGTTAAATTGCAGGATATATTTTGTGCCACTGTCTCTCAAAAAAATCAATAAAAGCAGACCAGAGAAGAAGCAGGGTTATGCACAATTACACACAAACACCCCTGAGCCACAGAAACGATCCGGTCATGTGCCTCTGAATCTCTCAGCTCCAACCCATGATCTCAGCACATGACTGGGTCTGTTTGGATTAGGATGCCCTGAGTGCACACAAACAGACCCCTTGGTGCCTCAGCACCGTGAGCAATGGCTAAAACCAGACCGACACAACCAAGCTTTACTATAACTGGATAACAGACCTCATGACATTCTTAAAAGCATTTGATTTACTTTTGGGGTGCTGTTTTTCTGTGATGGTTTTAGTGTATAAGAAAACATAAAATCGCTCCTGGGTTATTAAACATTTTAACTTTGTTTGATTCATTATTTAGTGTAAACTACTCTTGTGGCCAGACTATGTTGTTTTCCTTTTTTTTTTTTTTTTTAAAGAGATTTGTACTGGTCTTGGAAGTTCATGCGTGACACTGATGAAATGCACATAAACAAATTCCTCCAAAGATAACTAGATTTTTGACCAGTAAACAACAGATTTTGCTGAGAGTTTAGAAGACACATAAAAAGGGTGTTTTCTCATGTCTTGTTAACCCAACCAAATCCCCCAGAAGGATTTAGTGCTGTCATACAGACAGCAGGATGTTTAGTTACTGTACATCAGTAATACGGCACCAAAGCACCCAACAGACCATGTTAAAGATGGTGAAAGAGGAAACAGGCTGTTGCCATAGTGCCAAACAATTTCACACAAAAACCTTGAATTGAGGCAAAATAAGGCACTTGGAAGCTTTCAAAAATGAAAAACGGTTTGAAACAAATGCTGTCAGTCAGCTTTATATTGTAGAACTATCTGTAATGTACCAGTTCCTGCTGCGGTAATTGCAGAAATCTTGCACATTTAAAAAAAAAAAAAATTAAATCAAGAAAATAACATGTTTTTCTAAAAGAACTGACAGGATCAAAATGGCATAAAGCATATAAGATGTGCAGTGGCCATAAAAAATACTTAATAATGAATTAATGCCATTGGAGTGGATGACATCTTGTCAGGATTGCCAGATCTGTGTAACAAAACTAGCCCAATGGCCAATCAAAAGTGACAATGGGGGGGCTACTTTAAAAGTAGATCAATTCGGCGGGGAAGCCACAGACTTGGCAATCCTGTATTTACTAGATTTAATGAGTGCAAAAAGCGAACCATGTTATGAATTATATTGCTGTGAAAAGAACCATAACACCAAGGAAAGACATAAATCAAAGTGGACCTACAAACAAACGCTTTAGTCCATTACAATAGCACTCAGTTAGTTAAAAATGTGCAATGTACATCAAACTGGCATAATGCCATAATTCATGCTTCAGAACACCTCCGCAGTAACAGAGGTAATATTAAGGTGTTCTTCATGGAATTGTCAAGGTAACTTGACAAATAGCTTTCAATGAGACCAATGTATTTTTCTTGTGTTTTAAAAGCTAGAATTTCTGCTGTTAAATTCAGCTTTCTGTCTTGTGCAAAACAATTCGTGCTAATTCAATGCACCTATCAAAGCTTAATAAGACATATGCAGCAGCTCATAATGTAAAAAACTGCAGATACTGTAATAAGTATTACATTATTATTGTAATAAAATGTTCAGTAACACTTTACAATATTTTCATTAACATTTATGAAGATTAGTGAATACAGTAACAAATGTATTACTCATGGTTAGTTCATGTTAGTTAAAACATTAGTTAATGTTTAACTAATGAACCTTATTATAAAGTGTTACCAAATGTTCATAATGTAATAATTTTCTCAAAACGTAATAAAATCTTGAGCTCATAATGTAATAACAATATTTACATTATTAGACATTTATTACATTATAAACTCAACAAAAACATTGTGTTGGTATTTGACCCTGTTTGTCATGCATGTATATGTAAGTATAACTTATATAAGTAGTAGTAGTAGTAGTAGTAGTATCAGTAATCTGGTGGATTTTGTGGGCAGGTTAAGACTGGATTTAGATTTTAATGTGTATTGTAAAGGAATACTGTGATGAGCAGGGCGGGCGCGAGGCCGGTGACGCGAGTGATAATGAGCGTCACCTGCGAGGCGTGCCGGCCTCGAGTCTCTCACGGAGGAGCTCCGGAGGCATAAAAGGAGGAGCGACTACAGTGAAGGACGAGAGAGGACCAGGCCTGGACTTTATTTTATGTTTTATTGTGTTTGTGTGGCCGGCAGACGTCCGCGAGGGTCTGCCGGCATTACTTTCGTTTTGTTCTTTGTTTATTTTGAATTAAAGTTTTGTTGAATGTTCGCCGGTTCCCGCCTCCTTCTTCCCATATCTACTGACCACGTTACAAATACCATTGATTTATAATAATAATAATAATAATAATAATAATTGCATTAATGTTTACATCTGTTGCATTTTGCAGGTAGTTTGAGACTGGATTTAGATTTTTAAAAATGTAGCTACTGTAAAGAATATTTTTATGTTTTAAAAGCTGTTACAATAATGCCAATATATTTGTGTTTTTTTGTTTTAATACGTTTTTGTTGAGTTTGTAATGTTATAAATTTATCATAATGTAAAAATTGTTATTACATTATGAGCTCAAGATTTTATTACATTATGAACATTTTATTACAATAACAATGTAATTATTACATTATGTGCAGTTATTACATTATGAGTCGATACAACACATTTTTATAATGAGGCAAGGCCAAGCAAATCAATTATTGTTACTCTTTACCTGTGAGTAAGGCATGATAATGAAGACCTCGTTCTTTATCCCGATGAGAACACACGTCGAACAAATAGGCTTTAATGGGTCCGTCGATGAAGTCCGCTGCAAAGTCAAACATCACCACTCCAAACATGACCACCACGATGGCCCATGTCCTTTTAACATTTCTATCCTCTAGTACAGCTGGAGGAGAGAAATATCAAAATTATACATTCAATGGTAATGAATACTATTGAATGTAACTTATACATTTTGAAACTTAAGATCAGGACATACCTCAGAAGGCAAAAGTGAGTAAATGCATTATTTACACATTATGAAGATTAAGAAATCACAAAAAAGAAAAAAGAGCAGCTTTTTTCAGTTATGTCTTTTGCATTGCATAAATGTTTCAATTTTTCATATAGCTAAAGGACACCTAATTGCAGTAATGAAAACAGGAGTTTTCTTCAGCATTTTAAATGTGTGCTCTTGGTACTACAAATGATTTAAACTCTATATTTGTAGTATTTAATAGGAAATATGGTAAATAGGAATATGTAAAAACTGACTCCACTAATGCTGTACAAAATTTCCAAGCAATGTCCAGCTGTGTCATCTTCCTGTGTCTAATTTCTGGATAGAGCTCCATTTTCTTTGGTCATTTAGAAAAAAGCATTTGCAATTCCTATGTCTGATCCTCTTCTGTCCATGTTCATTATCCATTTAAATTCTAACCTAACAACAAATTCAACGGAAAACAGATAAACTTTGCTTACCGTTTTTAAAATTACATTGCTACTTTGATTTATATTAAAGCTAATTTTAACTACCAGCCTAGACACAAGTATCTCTTGATTTCATAATCTAGAGAGATCCATCACGTTTACTTCAGCTACACCTACCTGATGTGACCGCATCTCCATTTAGAAATAAAGTCAGGCCCACTAACATCATAATTCCCAGTAAGAGTATGTACGGTCGCCTGCGGCCCCATGGGGACCTACAGTAGTCGCTTGCTGAGCCGATAACAGGCTGTAGGATAAAACCCAAAATAGGGCTGATGAGCCACACCAGGCTGTACAGGCGCCTGGGGAGTCCAACGCTCAGCAACACTGGCGTGACAAACGCAGCCTCGACAGCGTAGCAGAATTCCCTTCCAAACATGACCATGCCGTGCATGATAAGCCTTCCTCTTGTGCGCTTCGGAGGCTCCACTGCTCCAAACACATCCGGTTCCATGTTGTCCAAATAGTCCTCTTTCTGCTCCGAGTCCACCGGGTAGTGCTCCATGGATGTGAGCGGGCTGTCCGGTGCAGAGAACCTGCAAGGCTGGTCCTCGGTTAAGAGAGTCATGGTTCTCAGTATTGAAACTCTTAATTCCTACTGCATAGCTGAGCGATAAAGCTCAAGACTAGCATTCACAATGCAAACTGAGCTGAGAAGAAAAGGAGGTGGTGGTCTTGTTGGGATGAAGGTAGTAAGCCTTGCCTTTTTTCCTGTCTTTGCTGCCAAAGGTGGAGTTGGTTGTAAGCATATGACAACGATTATGAGTTGTAGATGTTCTTCTCTTCCTCCTATTGCGTTCCAAGAGGTTAGAAGTTAAGTGCAAGACAGCACCAACAAAACATAGTTAACGTAATGAGATAAAAGGAAACACTAGAGTGTTTGTGGAAATATAAAGGTTATGAAAAACGTAGATCTAACAAGCATTCTATTGTGGTCTTGCATGCTGGGATTGCCCATTAGGTAAATCAAGTGACGTACCATGTGATTCCTCTGCAGACGGCTTTAAAGGGGTTGGAAAAAGAAGGCAACGTATTTAAAGTCAAAGAATCAAAGCATTCCGCCCTACACAATGTTCCTCCTCCATTCACTCGACTAACCTCTGTTCCTTCGGTTTACTCAAATCTGTCATGAGACATTCACAGAGTCTGTTCAACAATCATGTGAGCCTCTCACGGAACATCATCCACTCTCTCTCTTGGACTAATTCTATAGAGGTCGAGCTGTGGATCACAGGCAACCGGTCAGATGGTGCCGCATGGATTAAAATGCCACATTCCACACATATCTCTATGTGAATGAGAATCGATTTCAGGCTAGAGTAGTTAGGAAATATTTTTATCCAACTCATTCCTCTGGTTTACTAATAGGATTTGCCTGAAGAAAAGATTATGCAGAAAGTTATTAAGAGAAAAAGCATTGTTTGAAGCAAGATATGGTTTTAAAGTTTTAATAACTGTTTTACAAATTGATTATGATTTCACCACAATCTTCAAGCATAAGAAAAGTTTCTTTAAGGGGATAGTTTACCCAAAAATCAAAAATTCTGTCATCATTTACTCTCCCTCAAGTTGTTCCAAACATGTATGAATTTCTTTGTTCTGCTGAACACAAAGGAAAATATTTGGATATTTGGAAGAACTTTTGTAACAGATCTCATCGACTACCATAGTATTTTTTTCCTACTATGGTAGTCAATGGGGGGGCGAGATCTGCTTGGTTACAAACATTCTTCCAAATATCTTCCTTTGTGTACAGCAGAACAAAGAAATTTGTACAGGTTTGGAACATCTTCGGGGGGAGTAAATTATGACAGAATTTTCATTTTTGGGTAAACTATCCCTTTAATCTCACTGTATGATCTCTGTTCTGATTTTGAAAATACACCAACATTCAAAAGTTTGGGGTCAGTGAGAATAAAAAGTTTTGTAATTGTACAAAAGACTGCCATTTCAAATAAATGCTGTTGTTCTGAATTTTCTATTCATCAAAGAATCCTGAAAAAAAAGTATCATGTTTCCACAAAAACATAAAGCAGCAAAACTGTTTTCAGCATTGATAACAATCAGAAAGGTTTCTTGAGCAGCAAATTAGAATATTAGAATGATTTCTGATCAAAAAGACTGGAGTAATGATGCTGAAAATTCAGTTTTGCGATAAATTACATTGTACATTTTTTTAAAAATAAAATACAGTTATTTTAAATTGCAATGATATTTCACAATATTACTGTTTTTGCTGTATCAAATAAATGCAGCCTTGGTGAACAAAAAGTTCTCTTTCAAAACCAATAAAAAAAATCTTACCGACCCCATCGCTTTCAGTAAATTTTTATACAAATAGCGATATTATGATCTTAATCTGAGTCATTAATTGGTTTTATCCCAATGCCATTATCATAGGTCATCAGCTCTGCTTGACAATTTGGTAAACGAAGATTCAAAGGCAAATATTTCAGTCAGTTAATTAATCTATGACACACTCAGCAGTTCTTGCTAAAGGCACTTATTAGTCAAGGATTTCAATTCACAACCAAAAGTGGTAGACTTTAATAAACTGCAATTAAAATGCCCTCACCAGTACTTGAGTTAATATTTTAAACAGTCTTAAAAAATAAGTCAATATTGAATATCCTTTTTAAAAGACATATTAGAGATGTGGATGCTGACAAAAAGAGGGATGCTGAGGTTATTACAAAATATTTGCAATAGACTTTAATTAAATGCCACTTGACTTTCCCTGCAGCAATTACAAATGAGAGTTGAATGTGTTGGACATTTCAACTTAAAAACCCAGAATCATTCAGTCCACCTCGACTGAAGTACCCAGTGATTCACAAGGGAAAGGGTCATTTTGTTCTGAAAAGCCCCCTCACACTCACTCAAAGAGACAGAAACGGAGTTCAAGTGCTCAGATTCCGGTGCATCATTGGCCACAAAGTCTAATGATTCTCCAGTCAGACTCTTTGTTTTATAGGCGTGCTTTAGCTTCGTTACACTCTATGATTCCGGCAGACAGGAGCTGTTCTATTTGCGCTTGCTCAAACCCGTACTCCTTCAGCACAGCGCGAGTGTGCTCTCCAATAAAAGGGTCACGGGAGCGGCAGGCCTCCGCAGGGGAGCGGGACAGAACAGGTGCAGGTCGCGGGCTAATTTCCCCCTGAGAGTCCTTAAAGAACGATCCCCTTGCCTGGTTGTGGGGGTGAGAAAGTACCTCATCCAGTGACAGCACAGGGGTGACACATGCATCTGTCCCATCGAAGATCCGACCCCACTCAGCCTGCGTTTTGGTGGCAAACACCCGGGTGAACGTCTGCCTGAGCTGCGGCCAATCAGATACACTCATTTGTGAGGGCAGGTCAGCATCATCCAAACCCAAACCTGAAAGAGAGTTAAATAGATAAAAAGGAGATTAAAAAAAGAGGAAAGAAATTAACAAAGGAGTTTAGAGGACAAAGATCAAAGACATCATGAAGGACTATGAATCCAGAATCCATTAAACATAACACTGCCCGCAGCAGGTGACTTATAAAGAGAAGATCTCTTTTGTGGGTCCTACATGAATAGCAATAGAGTCATTATGGTTTCAAAGCAAAATTTAGTACACTGCATTAGCACTTGGGTCATCAGGGTGTGGGGTAAATCCCGTGTGCACCTACTAATAAAGCATCCTGTGGCTTCTCCCTAATCTTTGCATGCCTGTGCAAAATTGACTACCATGTAGCTGGAGCAATGTGACCCTGAGAATCTTGTGGCTAAACATGATCTATACAGGAGCTGTATGAGATATCTATTTTAAGACAAGCTAAGAAAATTGTTGCCGATGAGACACACATTTTACATGAGGATTTTAAGATGTTACCCTCTGGGAGACGATTGAGGATTTTGAAGTGCAAATCAAATCGCTACAAAAATTCTTTTGTGCCAACTGCAGTCAAACTATTTAATAGGGAATTGCTTATTGAAAGCACAGGTAGGGTATTGTTGTTTTATCTTGCTTGTGGTTATTAGTAATTTATTATGTTTCTACTGTTTATGTGAGTTTAATGTTGTACTGGCTATATCATGGTTGTCCAAGATGAATTTCCCAGAATGAATTTCAATTCAATGTTGATTGTACTCAGACTTCCTTCAGGTTACAGGTTTATTTCAGGAGAATTAAAAGCAGCAAGAGCAGGGGTGTCCAAACTCGGTCCTGGAGGGCCATTGTCCTGCAGGGTTTAGCTCCAACTTGCCTCAACACACCTGCCTGGAAGTTTCTAGTATGCCAAGTAAGGGGCTGTTTACACGACATCGTTTTCAACTAAAAATAGGGGTTAAACGGATTATTGTTGATCCGTATGGACCAAACTCCACGGTTCGGCATGCAGGTGATTCATGGATTAATTTCATGTTTGACCGCCATAGAGTGAAAGGTTAACATTTGTGTCTTAAGTGAAGGCAGAGAGGTGAGAAAGTAATTGGATGTGCATCGTGCCTTGGGTCTTAAAGTGACCACAGCCTATAAATACCTGCTGTTGCCTGTGTCATTGATGTTAATTAAACAACAAAACACAGCTTTAACAAGGATTAATCTAAATTAAGTTTATACAGTGAACATTTAAGCTTCCATACATCTACTTTCCATATCACTTATACTATACTGGGTTGCAGGTGCGCTGGATGACAGGAGAGTACAGGAGAGTTCTTGGAATATTAGAATATCATTAGGGGAACATTAGTATACTGTTAGAAAAACATTAGGAGAATGTAAAAAAAACCCAGTTAAAATAACGTTAGGGGAACATTAAAATAACATTACAATAACGTTATAGGATCATTAAAATAACGTTAAAATAACGTTAGAGGATCATTAAAATAACGTTATAATAACGCTAGGGGAACGTTAAACTAACGTTAGAATAACGTTTGGGGAATGTTAAAATAACGTTAGAATAACGTTAGGGGAATGTTATAATAATGTTAGGGGATCGTAAAAACAACTATAGGAGAATGTTAAAATAATGTTAGAATAACGTTAGGGGAATGTTAAAACAACGTTAGGGGAACGTTGTAATGTTAGGGGAACGTTAAAACTACGTTAGGGGAACGTTAAAATAATGTTACAATAATGTTTGGAGAATGTTAAAATAACGTTAGAATAATATTAGTGGAATATTGTAATAACCTTAGTGAAACATTACAATAACGTTACAATAATGTTAGGGGAATGTTAAAATAATGTTATAACAATGTTAGGGGAACGTTATAATAATGTTAGGGGAATGTCAGACTAACGTTCTACAAACCAAAATCTAACTTTCTATTTCCATTAAGAAAACTTTCTTGGCTAAACAAAAACAAACCTTAAAAAAAGAACATTCTGGGAACCATTTGGTCTGTATACTATACAGGGTTGCAGGTGTGCTGGATGATTTACAGCATTACTGACGTATAGGAGAGATTTTGGAACATTAGAATATCGCTAGGGGAACGTTAGTATAATGTAATGTTAAGAGAACAGTAGAATTACATTATAGGAATATTAAAATAATGTTAGAGGATCGTTAAAATAACGTTATAATAACGTTATAGGAATGTTAGAATAACATTAGGGGAACATAAGAATAACATTAAAATAACATTAGGGGAATGGGATAGGAATGTTAAAATAACGTTAGAGGATTGTTAAAATAACGTTAAAATAACGTTATAATAACGTTAGGGGAATGTTAGAATAACATAGAATAATGTTATAGGAATGTTAGAATAACGTTACGGGAACATTAGAATAACATTAAAATAACATTAGGGGAATGGGATAGGAATGTTAAAATAACATTAGAGGATCATTAAAATGATGTTATAATAACGTTAGGGGAACATTATAATAACCTGAACAGAGTAAAAATGCAAAAATAAGAAAGATAAAAAACGAAATGCAAAAGTAAGAAAATAAAATTTAAAAAACATAGTAGAATAAGGTCATAAAATGCAAAAAAATAGACAATAGAGAAAAATAATATGAACATTAAACCCAAAAATAAGAGAATATATATCATTGAAAAGAATAAGAAAATACAATTAAAAAATATGATAATACACATATAAAATGCAAAAATAATAGAGAATATATATATATATATATAGAATTGAAATAAAAGTGCTAAAGTATATGCCTGGAGAAAATGTCTTAATTAGATCTATTTGCATGTTTTTTTCTATGAACATATTCTGCAGTCCTTTTGCAAATTTTAAGCATGTTTTCCACATAAAGACTCGACAACTTTGTGACCATACTGAAGCAAAAGTTAATATAACAAGGGATTTTGCGCACCAGCCACTGAAGTTGCCAGGTGCATATCAGGCAGCATGAATTAAATACCACATAGCACATTGTCCAGCAAGATGTCAAAATCTATTCTTAAGGTTGTCTACAAATAAGCCAGTTGCTATTAAAACATCTATGTTGACCCAAAAGATATATACGAATGAAAAAGTGGTAGAGGCTTTAGCAAGTTAAATGAGTTAATACTTAAGTTTTTCCTTACTTATGTTTTTTTTCCCATTAACAAAAACACTGAAATTACATCACCTATTCTCAATTAGACAGCATGCATTCACACCATTTCCGAACATGAGAACATTAATCATATTCATAAAATAACAGTACAGGACCATACTGGGAGAAAATATATAATACACTAACCCCGAACAAGCTCTTCATAGAACTGAGGTTCAATAGCCCCCACTGCCACATATTTTCCGTCAGAAGTACGGTACGTATCATAGAACGGAGCGCCGCTATCCAGCATGTTTTCCCCACGAGGACGATTCCACAGACCAAGGCTACGGGACTTCCACATGAAGGAGCCGACATATGCTGCACCTTCCACCTGCACATAAACCCAGAGAGGTGTTTTCATAATTATTTGCCATAACTATGTCACGCTGAGCTAAATGTTTGGCATAAAGCAAAGAGGTCCTTGAGGAGGAAACATTATAAAAGAGCTACAGTATGCTGAGATGGTCAGAAGTTATACATATTCATAAGGTTGTGTAATTCAGTTTATAATCAATTTATATGCAGAAAATCTCATATTTACATGCACGTGTGCATTAAACAAGATGGAAATGTGATACGGCAGGGGAAGATTTAAGCAGCTTGGTAATACAAGCATGCCGTTCTGTTGAGGTTTTCAGTAGTTTAAGTTCCACAATTTCACATGGACAGCAGGACTCTAAAGGGGCTATATCGAGAGTGATAACATTGTATTTGATCTTTTATGCATAATATAGCTTGATGTCCAATGAAAATATAATGTAACCTTTAGATATTTCCTCCTCAGTCCAAAAAGAGCATTAATAGAAACGAAACATCAAAAAATTTTGCTAATTTTGCAACACTACTGAGAATTCATCAAACACGACTGTCCACGAATAGGAAAAAAAGACATTGTGAGACACATTTCAATGCTGGTTTTGTGAAGCACTCATGATGTAATACAGTTTCCACAAAGCCTGTTATTAAAGGATGAGGCAAGTAAAAAAAAAAAATATCTGACACACACACACACACACACACACACACACACACACACACACACACACACACACACACACACACACACACACACACACACACACACACACACACACACACACAAAGGTTGTGCGAACAATGGCAGAGAAAGCAATACATCCTGTTAATAATTTCACATGCAATGGGGACATTTCTCAAAGCGGCAGCAGGGAAAAAAAGGCAGAAAGGGTACTTCAGAGAAAGGGTCAAAATGGCCATGAAAAACTGGAATATGGCTGTGACTGACACAAATAATCTCACTAGCACAAGTACACTTAAGTTAAATATGTATAATATGACCCCTTTAAAGAATTGTAGCACTCAAATCTTGAACTGAATCACTTATGAATGACAAGAATGAAGTTGGCATCAAGGAAGAGGTTAACAGAAACATTTTCACAGATGAAAAGGAACATTTTTGTAGGTCAGCTCTTCCCAATTGATGCATAAATATAAATATACATGCATTTCAAAGACTGTTACTTCACAAGATTGATATAGATATACTTCTTATATTTCCCAGTGAACCAAGCCTTCAAAGAGATGTTGACAATCTGGGTTTCTATTTGAGCACATGATTGGTCTGACCACTAAGTCACTCTCCCAGAAGATCCCTGCTGCTTGGCCTAGTACTGAATGTTTTATCATGCTATGCCTCAAAAACTTATTTCTTCACACTTCTACCTTTAATATAGTTCCCAGAAATACAGATTAATTAAATATTTAGCTATTTTGTAAAAAAATGATGAGTTAATGTTTTGAGTTTAAAGTGTTTGTTAAGATGACAAAAAGTAAAAGTTGCGGTCTAACAGCGCTCGTCAATGTCAAAATGATTGAGATGGCCAATCAAATCAAATCAAAGAAGGTGGGGCTTACTGTTCATTGAAGACCAGAGCAAATTCAGCGAGATGCTTTAACAGTGAAAGCGCGTGGTGAGATGGAAGTAGCTAGACATTTAATAGAAAGGTAGTAAAGACATTGTTAAAATAGTCAACGTGACTACAGTGGTTCAACCTTAATGTTACGAAGTGACGAGAACATTTTTTTTGTTTCGAGTCAGTGGTTCGAAACTTATGAAGTAACACAGCCTTGTGATCACGTGACTTTGGCAGTTTGGTACAGGCTTCAAACCACTGATTTGAAACATGAGGGTGAGTGATTAATGACAGAATTTTCATTTTTTGGGTGAACTAAACATTTAATTGGTTTTCCAAAGATGAATGAAGGTCTTGCAGGTTGACATGAGGGTAAGTAATTAATGACAAAAATTTCATTTTTGGGTGAACAAACCCTTTAACTTTATGATATTTCACCATCTATTTACATGATTCATGTAATTCATGACTGAATGTGACGAGACAAGAAACGTTTTGCATTTTCGACATATTAGACATACAAATAAGAGTGAATGTGTACATATTTTTTTAAAAATATATTATTTGCAAACTGTTTTAATAGATTAAACCTACAATTAGAGAACTTCCTTGTACCGTTCTTATTTCTTTTTCTTTATTCCCTTAAATTCCTTGTAATATTTTAAAGAATTGTTAAGGCCTTGGGTCAAACACTATTTGGGATTTTAACAGTGTACGTGGTGCCAAAACAAATGTTGCATAACACAATTCTGAAATGCTAATGAAACACCCAGGTCGCCTCTTAAAGTTTTAATATGTATTTAAATAATAAAAAAAGACTTTAAAAAGCATAAAGTTTGCAGGGTATAATACATCCAAACTGGCATGCAAATCTCTAAGAAACACTATTTGCTTGCCTTCCAGGTTAATAACATTGCTAAAAGCTGCTGTCAGTATCAAACGACAGGTCTAATCAAAAATGGCAAGGGGGAGAATGTTTTAGATATCTTTACTGCCTAACAGGCAAACATCTAATCATCATTACCACAGCTTCTGCCCACATGGACATACACGCCGCACACACGGCTACCAGGAAAACCTCTTCACTGGCACTGCAGCTTTGCTCCAGGTCTGAATATCTAATGCGAAATGTTCTTCAATATTGGATTGTCACATATTAAGCTTTATATTTACCACTGTTTATTTCCTTAAGGGCTTAAAGTGGCAGAGATCAGACTGAAAATTACATAACCTCTGTCATGTCAGAGCTCCATTGTCTAGTTGAGGTCTTCTAAAGCATAAAAATGTATTCAGGGCTAAGTGAAATGTCATATTTAATTAACAAGCAGAATAGCAGTTGCTAATCATCAATATCTTCTAGCACGGGGCACTTTAATGACCAATGTGTCAGCAAAGTAAACCTTAAAATATTTTTGGTTTAATGCTCCAGCAAACACCAACAGGGTTAACACATGGATTCAGCACAATACAAACACAAGTCTTGGTTTTTCATGTTAAATAGTCTATTACAAATAAAGTCTAATTCTCATTGCCCAAGACAGATGATAATATAAGAACACACGTTTATTAATATTATCATTTTTATTAACTATAGAGTACTACTACTAAGGCTAGGAAAACAAAGGAAAATTTTACAACTGATTAAACAGCAGAGCATGGCAGTAGCAACACCAAGGTTATGGGTTAAAAAAAGAAGAAGAAGAAAATTGTATACCTTGAATGCAATGCAAGTAAATGTTAAATGGAATATAATAAATATTACAATACTCCTTTATTATTCTGCTTAAGAAGTCATTCTGTGAAGGATTTAGATCCAACTTTGGATCTAAATCCTCAACATCAACCACAATTATGTTTTTTTTTTTAATAATTACTATAACATTTTAATAATGATTGAAAATATAGACAAGAACAATGAAGTATAAGCATCTCAGCAAGTTGTAAAAAAAGTGCATCAATTTCTCATGGTTGAGCTTCATGGTTATTTTGAGGAACATTAAGGCTCTCTAGGACCAAATGAATGGGCAAGACCATGATATCTGAGTCCTTATTGGAAAATAATCACTCTAACAATATTCACACATAGCTGTAAAAGAGATAGTGTCAGTATAAGCACCTTAAAAAGAAAACCATGCAATTACTGGAAATTCCAGATTGCAGAAAACTATTGACACTTGACAGGCTGGTCAGAAAATGGGGCGATTGTGTTGAGAAAAACAAGGTTTTGTAATTGCCTCATTCCATGCAGTGACAGGTCAAAACAGGAAGAGGAAAAGGTTTTTAGCACCGTGGAGGGAAAAAAAACAGCAATACACAACCAAAATGAAAGCAAGCCTGCACAAGTTCTTATTTTTCCAACAGTTAGTTAGCTTTAAAATGAGTACACATCTTATTCTGAAAACAATCACATTCAAATGAGTCTATAGGAAACAGAAAATTGTTCTACTGGTTTTTCAAAGAGAAATTATTAACTTTTTTCCCCCAGTAGAAACCATTTTAAAATAAGGTACAGTATCTCACCATGCTGGCATCAATGATCTGGCCTTGTCCTGACCTGCTCCTCTCCAGGAGAGCCAACACGATCCCAAATGCACACATGAGACCTCCTCCAGCAAAGTCTGCCACTAAATTCAGTGGAGCGTATGGTTTCTCTGAGCTACGGCCCAGCATGGACAGTAACCCTATTACAGAGAGAGAAGGACAGAAAACATGCTAAGAATTGAAGAATGAAGAGTGGCTAAATAATTACTGCAACAGTTATTTTTAAATCACAGTTAAAGGTCAGCAAAAAAATGTCACCAATTAAGCCTTTTGCATCTCAAGCAAGAATTTGTTCATCCTCTGTGCTTTCAAATTAGTTTTAATAATGCTTTTTAATTGGTGTTAAGAGAATTAATGAAAATAAAAGAACATTGGACATTATTGTTCTTTTGGCATTAAGTGATAGCATGTATTTAACACCCATACACTTACTGAAGGCCAGTTTCCAGGCTAAGCATTGTCATTATGAATAATTAGCTTAAGAATGTGTATTTTGCTATTGGCATACATAAGGTCAAAGCAAATAGATAGCCAAGGCCTGTAAAAACGTATTCAAAGTTGTGCATTATGCAGTAAAATGGTCTTTGTGCTACATCCATTAATTGCACCAGTCTTGACCTTCACAACCCATTGACAGTACCTGAATGAATAGAACACAGTATACTCTAAAAAATGCTGGGTTAAAAACAACCCAAGTTGGGTTGAAAATGGACAAACCCAGTGATTGGGTTGTTTTAACCCAACTGTTGGGTTAAATGTTTGCCCAACCTGCTGGGTAGTTTTATTTAACCCAACAATTGTTTGAAAATGACTGTATGGCTGACTTAAAATTAATCTAAAATGAAATTAAAATGTTCATTTATTAAACATATTAATAAATGTTAATTTTCAAGATATTTTGGGTTCATTTTAAGTAAGCAATACTGTAATTTTTAAACAATAGTTGAGTTAAGTAAAACTACCCAGCAGGTTGGGCAAACATTTAACCCAACTGCTGGGTTTGTCCATTTTCAACCCAACTTGGGTTGTTTTTAACCCAGCATTTTTTTAGAGTGTAGTACCATGGCAATGTACAGTAGTTGGTGATGATAAAAAATAAAACATAATTTGAATGCATAATATGTTTACAATTAATGCTCATTGATGTAAAAAAAAAAAAAAAAAAAAAAAAAAAAAAAAAAATGTTTGATGCATCAATAGTTCAAAACACCATCTAAAAAATGAAAGCACAAACTCAACATTGAAATGCAGCTGCCTGGATGATATTACATTAATACAGATTTATGCATTTGGCAGACACAAACTCATGACCTTTGTGTTGCTAGCGCCATACTCTATAATAATATATACCATATCAAATGTTATTCATTTTAAAGAAAGATAGAATAAATAAAGAATTCAAAAGAAATATATTGGGTATTATATGATAAAATAACAGGTATAAAATGGATCTAGTCCTAGATACTGTCAATCCAAAATCCTGTAATAACAGTTTCCTTATAGTTACCATGAAATCAAAACTGACATTTCTTGTTTTCATGGAATAATGCAGTATTTATTATAAAGGATTTATTAATGTACATTTTTAAAACAAAATAACTTCCCCTCCCTCTTGCAGTGACATCTCTGATGATGTGCTTACTGGCGTGAGGGCGGGACAACCTGTCACTCACACAAGATCACAGCAATAGCAAACTTCCAATCAATTCCTAACAGACAAAATCAAGTCTCGGCCTGCATTTTTTCTTGTTCGAGTAGCCGTTTCACTCAGATATACATCATAATAGGGAAGAAAAGACTATCACAACTTCCAATTCATGCCAACTTTAAATTCTAGTTTAATGATTTAGTTAAATGTTAAAAGAATACTGAAAGAGGTGAATAGTTAAAAAAAAATAACAACAATAAAATAATATAAAATATAAAGATTTTATATAAAATTTATATAAAATCATAAAATATTCATATATATTCATATATATATATATATATATAAATTCTCCAAACTCACACCACAACTCAGGCGCACATACACACATCTGTAGGACAGTACACTATACTAATAGACTAAAATTCTCATTTAAAGTGCCCTTATTGTGCTTTTTCACATATATTATAAAGATCAAAATGCACAACAAATATAGTTTTAAAATAAAATAGTCTCCAAAAATAAATAATTGATTCCATGGGCATAGAACGTGGGAGACGTGTCCTTCGCACTTTTAATAAAACATAAATTCGTCCCCCGCACTTTTTGCATGACCTGCCGTTTTATTCTTAACTAAAATGAGGCTGTAACGTGGTCAGTAGATGTGGGAAGAAGGCGAACCGGTGAACGTTCAATAAAACTTTAATATAAAATAAACAAACAAAACGAAAGTAATGCCGGCAGACCCTCGCGGACGTCTGCCGGCCACATTAACATAATAAAACATAAAATAAAGTCCAGGCCTGGTCCTCTCTCATCCTTCACGGTAGTCGCTCCTCCTTTTATGCTCCCGGAGCTCCTCCGTGATGGACTCAAGGCGTTCCCTCACGGCTCTCGCCCACCCTGGTCGCCACAGAGGCGATCTTAACATTATGGAGCACTCACTCTTGTGTAATATGTGTTTCATTCATACTGGAAGCCGGAGGGCGCACTCTCACAGAATGTCAAACGGTTTCGTAGAATTAATTCAGCTATTTGCTGTAGTAGCAGCTGAATAAAATGCAGAAACGTATTGACTGATGAAACGTGAAAAACACGATTGCGCCAAGATATGGTTTATTTGCGTTTTCAAGCCATCTCAAGGTATTTATTTAAAATAATGTTTTTGAAATAAGTATCTTATCCAAGGCTGCATTTATTTAATCAAACAATACAGTAAAAGCAGTAATATTGCAAAATGTTATTACAAATTAAAATTATTTGCTATTTGCTATTTGCCATTTTCTATATTTCTATATTTTTCTATATTTTTATTTTGAATATACTTCAAAATGTAATTTATTCCTGTGAGTTTTCAGATTCATTACTCCAGTCTTCAGTGTCACATGATCCTTCAGAAATCATTCTAATATGATAATTTGCCTGTGAAACATTTATTTTTTCTGGATTCTTTGATGAATAGAAAGTTCAATGAATAGCATTTATTTGCATTTATTGTCACTGTCACTTTGATAAATTTAATGCATCCTAAATGAATAAAAGTAATATATCTTTTTTTTAAACTGACCACAAATTTTTGAATGGTTTCCACAAAATCTGAAGCAGCACAACTGTTTTCAACATTTATAATAATCATACATTTTTCTTGAGCAGCAAATCATCATATTAGAATGATTTCTGAAGGATCATGTGACACTGAAGACTAGAATAATCCTGCTGAAAATTCAGCTTTGATCACAGGGATAAATTACATTTTACAATATATTCACACAGAAAACATTTATTTTAAATTGTAATACTATTTCACAATATTACTGTTTTTACTGCATTTTTTGATTAAATAAATCCAGCCTTGGTGAGCAGAAGAGACATAAGCCTATTTCAACTGTACAATTACAACTGTAATGTTTCCAAACTTTTGATAGGTACTGTATTTTCTGCCTTATTCTGTGTTCTTTTTTTTTACATTGTATAAAATCCATGAAGAGTTTGAGGACTTAATGCAGAAGTGTTTGTAGTACATAAACCAATCATAAAATTGTCATAAATTATAGGGGAAATATTAGGTATTGGTTATTGTTCAGCAGTGTATTTGATTTCTTATTAAAAGCAAGAGATGAGATTTTTAAAAAAAAAAAAAAAATCTGCATTCTCATGTGATCGGGTTGGGTCTTCATTCTACTTTGACCCACCCTCAAACACTGTAAATCACAACAAACTGGGCTGTCTGACCATTGGTTTAACGAGACAAATGAACCGTTTTCAGACTTTTTGAGAAATGAGATGATGTGCAGTGTATATTATGAGAAAATTAGGGCTGTCAACTTTAGTCGTTTAGTCGACTAATCGGTCGATGCCGTTTTGGTCGACTGACATTCTCATTGGTCGACCAGTTGCAAATTTTTTGTTTTGTTTTGTTTTTTACCAATAAAGAAATTTTCATTGATTTACTCCTTGATATTTATTCCTTTTATTAGCAGTTATATATTACTGTATTCTAAATATAATTAGCCTATGTTTTATACCAAACTTTAAATGCTTTAATTTAGGCTATTTTATAACGGCGCCGTAGTTAAGCGCACCACGTGAACACTCGGGAACCGCACCTGTGGCTGGCTGCACTGCTGCTTCGCGCTCCTTAAGGAATATAGGTAGTTCATTCAGTTAGAACGCTACTTGTTTTGGGCTTTAGTCGAAAAAATGTCCAAGAAATGTAAATCTTTTGTTTGGCTGCATTTTACAAAAAAATACGACAAGACTGTGGAGTGCAAGCTATGCAGCCTAAAGCTAACTTACCATAGCTCAACGACCAATATGACCTTTCACCTAAAAGCGGTAAGCGAGATATAAATGTGTCAGACAGCTTTGCTATGTCTAATGTCGAAAAGTTTATATATTTTATTGGTTATGTACTAGGCGCATCCACAGGCCATGCCACAGGCGTTTGTTTGTGTTTGTTTTAAAACGCCTAGATCGTTTGGACAAAAGTTAACCCATAGCTTTGAAAGTAAAGAAGAATATACAGCCTGTATAATCGAGAGCTTTTGTTAGGATTTTTCATTATTTGGCAGTTTTAGCAGTTATATTTTTTGTAGCGTGTGGTGTGGTCAGGTGCGCGATTGTGACGGTCACTATAGACCTAGGACAGAACTCCTCACTTTGCAGTTTAAAAAATAACCTAATTTCCAAAGAATTGTATTATTATTATAGTTTTATGTATTATTGATGTTTTTCGTTGTTGTTTTATAAATGCTCTATTATAATTGTTTAATAAATGTTCAATCAAAAAAGTCTTTTTTTTTTTTTTTTTTTTTTTTTAGTCGACTGATCGTTGCGCAGGACAGGACTTTGGTCGACTAAGCATTTCTTTGGTTGACTACAGCCCTAGAGAAAATTAAAGTATTTTTTGACCTTTGTAAATCTGTTGTAGGATACCATTAGGAACCTTTAAAAAGGCATAACCGGGGCACTTTAATATAATAATGAGTGATTTCTTTTGAAAGGCAGTTGCCATTTTTGACAACTGTGTGTTGCTGTAACCCATTTCATCAAACCCTATTCAAGATTTGAGATGGATTTGCTATAAAAACTCCATCATAAGGCAGATTTCAAATGGATCGCAAATCACCCGCTTGGGCCACTGGTGCTTAAACCCTGATGATTGCCCAGGTTGATTTATTTGTCCTATTGGTTATAATTTTTTTCCTTCTTTGTTTTTATTGTATTACTGGCTTTTAACTTGTCTTTAACTAATTGTTTTAGGACTTTTTTATTTACCTATTTTCTGTTATGGTATCGAAATGGGTGTCAAGAATGAATGTGAAATTTCACTTATCTAAAAAAATTATTATTTGCACCAAAATATTCTCACATCTGTCTGTCTGTCTACCTATTTATGTAAGATTTTGCTCTTATTACCCACTCCTAATTGTGTTAAAGCTGCAGTCTGTAAGTTTTGCCTCTTTGTCACCATCTCTGTTTGAACCCTGGAATTGCAGTTATTTGTGGAATTATCACCTTTATGTGGGTTGTCCATCAGCACGGCTCCTCAGCACGGATGAATCTAATGTTTGCTGTCAGTCACCACATCGGTGTGTATACTGTACTTCGGAATAACAGATTCCAAAATAAGAATTTTTACTGAAAAATGTCAGCTGAACAAGTAACATGTCTGACACTTTTTTCTGACCAACTGAGGAAAAAAGCATTACAATAAATCGCACTACCAATGGTGATTAAATCTAATGATCGCTTAGCTCGGATCACGTCAAACCATGCAAATTATTATTATTGTTATACTTTGTTCTCAAATTGTTAATGTTAACAACATCAGCATTGCATGACTATATGATATTTTTCCAGCTGCTGTAAGAAAAGCCTATAAATGATCCTTCACCTGCAGCATCCTTACATGCCATATACTAGCTGGGAATAAGTAAACAGATGTGACATAATGACGCAAAGACAAACGGCTGCATGCTCGAATTTCCCATGGAAACCCACCAGTACTGATTTTATTATAAAACAATTATTATTAGAAGCTTACTGTTGTGTATTGGGCTAAGGAAAGGAGATAGTTTTGAACACTGTCTGGTTATATACTTGTTCAAAAATTTATTTTAGATAATTTTTAACCAAAACAAGTTACAGACTGCAGCTTTAAATAATCGTGAATACAACGGTTACTAAAAATAATTGTGATTATAATTTTTGTCATAATCTTGCAGCCCTAACCAACTGCTTCATATGGTTTCAGTCTGCAACCTGACTGCAAGTACTGGTTTGCAGTCATTACTCAATGTGGAGAACACAAAAGTCAAACTCAACTTGCACAAGTTGTAAGCCAAAGACATTTTGAACTTAACATAGCCCCATCTCTAATCTACTCTGCTTTACAACCACTGTGCCTAAGGGCATTCTGGGAGAGCTTATTAGCCAGGCTCCTTTGCAACTGTTTAACAGTGATCTTTACCTGACATGGCCAGGTAGTTGATATCATGCCCAGCAGCCCTGGCGTAGGATCCGCTCTGACCATAGCCGGTGAGTCGAGCGTAAATCAGGCGCGGATTTTCTTTTAGCAAGTCTTCAGGACCTAATCCCATCTTCTCCATAACACCTTAATTATACCAGAGAGATTTAATAATGAAGCACGAAAGGAAAAAAAAATCTTTAAAGTAAATAAATTATTCTTGTTTGGATTTAAAATGAGGAAAGAAATGTAAATCAACCATTTAAGTCAAGATCATGTTTTTCTTTCCATTAATTAACCATGCTTTTATTAAAACAGGTGAAATTATTTAGACAAAGGCACGACATGGATAGAAGTGAATGTTTAAAAAAAAAGTAATTAAGTAAGTAATTTGCAAACAAAAATAAATGATTACGATACAACATTCTCTGCAGTCTCCAATTAAAACTTAAAAACATTATTATTTAATGTATTTTTTGATGTTTAACCATTATCATGAAGTTGATCAGAGCTGCCATAGTAATAAAGATTACAAAATGTACAAAAATAAAAGCAGCAAAATTATTCAATATTAGAACTAGACAAAAAAATAAATATAATGAACATATATTTACAAATGAGCCTATATTTTATAGTAGTTTATATATATATATATATATATATATATATATATATATATATATATATATATATATATATATATATATATATATATCATAGTCATTTATTACACACAGACTGTTTATTTCTTTTAATTTTGATTATTATAACTGACAACCAAGGAAAAACCCAAATTCAGTATCTCAGAAAATTACAATATTGTGAAAAGGTTCAATATTGAAGACACCTGGTGCCACACTCTAATCAGCTAATTAACTCAAAACGCCTTTAAATGGTCTCTCAGTCTAGTTCTGTAGGCTACACAATCATGAGGAAGACTGCTGACTTGACAGTTGTCCAAAAGACGACCATTGACACCTTGCACAAGGAGGGCAAGACACAAAAGGTCATTGCAAAAGAGGATGGCTGTTCACAGAGCTCTGTGTCCAAGCACATTAATATAGGGGAGAAGGGAAGGAAAAGATGTGGTAGAAAAAACTGTATAAGCAATAAGGATAACCGCACCCTGGAGAGGATTGTGAAACAAAACCCATTCAAAAATGTGGGGGAGATTCACACAGAGTGGACTGCAGCTGGAGTCAGTGCTTCAAGAACCACTACGCACAGACGTATACAAGACATGGGTTTTAGCTGTCGCATTCCTTGTGTCAAACCACTCTTGAACAACAGACAGCGTCAGAAGCGTCTCGCCCTGGCTAAAGACAAAAAGGACTGGACTACTGCTGAGTGGACCAAAGTTATGTTCTCTGATAAAGGTAAATTTTGCATTTCCTTTGGAAATCAGGGTCCCACAGTCTGGAGGAAGAGAGGAGAGGCACACAATCCACGTTGCTTGAGATCCAGTGTAAAGTTTCCACAGTCAGTGATGGTTTGGGGTGCCATGTCATCTGCTGGTGTTGGTCCACTGTGTTTTCTGAGGTCCAAAGTCAACGCAGCCGTATACCAGGAAGTTTTAGAACACTTCATGCTTCCTGCTGCTGACCAACTTTATGGAGATGCAGATTTTATTTTCCAACAGGACTTGGCACCTGCACACAGTGCCAAAGCTACCAGTACCTGGTTTAAGGACCATGGTATCCCTGTTCTTAATTGGCCAGCAAACTCGCCTGACCTTAACCCCATAGAAAATCTATGGGGTATTGTGAAGAGGAAGATACGATATGCAAGACCCAACAATGCAGAAGAGCTGAAGGCCACTATCAGATCAACCTGGGCTCTCATAACACCTGAGCAGTGCCACAGACTGATTGCTGCAGTAATTCAGGCAAAAGGAGCCCCAACTAAGTATTGAGTGCTGTACATGCTCATACTTTTCATGTTCATACTTTTCAGTTGGCCAAGATTTCTAAAAATCCTTTCTTTGTATTGGTCTTAAGTAATATTCTAATTTTCTGAGATACTGAAATGGAATATATATATATATATATATATATATATATATATATATATATATATATATATTAGGAATATCAATAAATACATCTCAGTCTCTGCTATTATATACATCTTGTCAGGATCAGGACTCTACTACATTCAAGAAATAAAATACACACTGCCATCTAGCTAGAATAGGAAAAATTGGCAAAAGCCTGTGGAGAATATTATTAGATTTTAAGCATTTCAATGTGGAAGCATGTTTGCTTCTTTTAATTAGGGCACTGACCTTTACGATAGGGCTCCAGAACCACATCTGACTGGACACACAGTCTTTTCAAAACAGCGACAGCTTTGGGACTCTTCAGATTCAAGGCCACTGATTGTTTGCCTCTTGCTTGAGTATCTACAGTCATTGCCACCTTTGTTCGATCTACCCGGATCACCCTTGCGCCGAAGTCCGCAAGTATCATCCCGCAAAACGGTGCAGGGGCTAGTCCTGCCAACTCAATTACACGCACTCCTGCCAGAGCCATAATGGAGCCTGTTTATATAAACAATAATAATAATAATAATAATGTTACACGTGAAAGAAATATCTAATTATTATGCAGTCCAGGAGTGGTTGAAACACACTGAAACATATGTACAATGTGCCATGTTCGAAAAAAGAAAAAGTCTTATCAATAAAACACCGTTCATAGTCAACTAGCAGTTGTTATTTGGGTCACAGTTCACTCCAGTTGTCTATTCCCAACTTATTATTAAACTGCTAAACTGGCAATAGCGCTAAATGACAACAGTTCGTTATGTGTGTTTTCTGTACAAATCAGCTTTGCATAAAAACATAAGGTAAAACACTTGTAATTATGACTTTGATATGAAAAACATACAACATACCTTTTAAAATTTGCACTTCACGTCAAACTCGGCGCGTGTTTATGACGTGTACGTGCGAATAGGATTATTGACGTTGTAGTTTTAATCTCTCGCTCTCGCTCTCTCTCTCTCTCTCTCTCTCTCTTAAAATATAAATGTCAAAATATAAATTGTATAAAGCACAAGGGATGGCGTTAAATAATAAAACAATACTTATGGGTTCAAAACAAATACAAAAAAAAAACTATTTCCTACTAAATAGCCTATTATCAATGAACTTTCATCCATTTTCATATGTTCATTGAATTGTATATTTCTCAGTCTGAATAAAACTACTTCACATTTTATTTTAACAAGAGACAAGAAAATGAGACCATTTCAGTGCTGATTCCTTTCCTTTATTAAGCAAGAAATTTGCTGAAGCTTGCTGAAGCATAAATGCATAATAATGATTTATGAACATTCAAATTCTCGCCACCATGATATTCTGTTACATTAATGCATTTATAAGATATGTGGTGTAATCCCGCTTAGAAGGGGATGTTCTCAGGACCTTGCACAACGTTCCCTAAAAGTTCTCTAAAGGTGACGAAAATTCCGAACCTTTACAGAACATTCGGGACGTTCCTAAAATGTCCTGTTTTGTTAATAAAAGTGCTGCAGTTTAAGGTTCCTTATATGACTTTAGGGGATGTTCCATTTTGGTTATTTTATGTTCAAAAAAGAATGTTAAAGAGGACATTTAGGACATTAATAGAACGTTCCCACACGGTCCTCTGGTCATTAAGGTCCTGAGAACGTTGCCTTCTACTTGGGTGTTTTATAGAAAATAATAGAAATCACCGTTATGGAGGTGAGCATTTGCTTTAGATCTCTTTATTCTCTAATATTTTAACATTACATTTTTCTCTGGCTGCTTTAACTGTGTTTCCAAAACATGCTTGTTGCAGCAAAAGAAATTCTGATCAGAGGATTTTGAAATTTTAATGATGATGATTCAATCATCATGGAGTGTCTTGTTTCACTGATCTTCTCCAGAGTCTAAACTCTGAGTGTGTTAACTGTTGGTTTTGCATTAATTAAGAGTTTTCTTTTGTTTGTTTTTTAATTCATTATACTGACAGAGTTTTGAGCAGTGTCTTTTACACTCACACAGACATCATAATAATGGTGACAATAAACAAAAAAACTTTTTTGTGACTTTAGTATGAACCTGTCTGAATAATTTCTGCGCAATGATAAAAATCTGTCAAAATATCAAAACCAGACAGAATTTTATGCATTATCGTAGGGCTACAACAACATAAAATGAATGCAATATTGATTAAGGCCACTATATGATGATAAAATCATCAATGAGCAAATTTTTTTTCTCACATTTTTTTTTTTTTTTTTGTAACAAACATGCTTTAGAAAAACACAACAACTGGAGAAAAATTAAAGTTAAAATGTCAAGGGTCAGGAGCCCAACTAAAGCAAGCGTTTATCTCCTTAACGGTGACTTTAAACTTTATTATTTTTAATAAAACATGTTTCAAAAAAAATTTTTTTTTTGAATGAAAGAAATAAAGTCAGAGTGGTTTGTAATAAGTGAAGATGCAGAGATCTAGAGAGATCTGTTAGTGTTTAATGTTGTTTCTGTTATCTGAATTTTGTGAGGTTATCATTGTGCTGGAGAGTAGAGCCTGTGCTTCAGTCAGTGATGATCCACAAACACTGATGTTCTGCTGCATGTTGCTTTATCTAAAGACAGTAACTGTATAGTTGCTGATGCAGTGATACAGCAGTTACATTAACTCATGCATGTGCTGTTGTCAGCTAATGACTTACTGCAAGTGCTTTTAAAAGAAAAGGTTTCATAATAATAATCCAAGAAATAGAGAAACCTGTAAAGAGATTTTTCTTTTCTTTTTTTTTTGTAAGACATTTAAGAAAAAATAGTTTTTGTTTGAACAGCTATTTTCTTAGTCAATTTCGTTAATTTTCAATTACATTTTTTGACAAGGGCAGCAGGGATGTTCCGAGAACATTTCCAAATAAAGTATAGTTCCCTATAACGTCTTGAATGTTCCCTGAAGGTAATAACATCCCCAAAAACTTATAAGAACTCTACACGGTGACCCTCTCTTAACAGACTGGGAACGTTACTAGACAACGTCAACGTAAAATTTCTAGCAGGGAATGGATGATAAGCCTTTTTATTCCTTCATTTATTTTATTTAATCTTTGCCTTTCACTTTGTAGATCATCTCAAGCATTTGACTCTGAAAATGAAGGATTGATCCCTCAAAAATGTCACACTTGTGCCTTATTACAGTTTCCAAATATTCTAGTGCAGTCAAGAATGATTAATTCAAATTGGCTAAATAAGTGAGAAATGGGATCAGATTTAAACAGCACATGGTATTGAATGATAAGAGTTACAGTTCAAGGATTACAATTCTAAAGATGTTTTGACTGCTTTGTGTATTGTGTGGGTAAACACTAAGTCTCAACCTTGCCTCAAGGAAAAAAACACTCTGAAAACCTTGGTATATAAAAATCCCTTTGACTTATAGTTTAGAAATGCATTGATTTTATTTTCTTTAGTTATCAATTAGAGAGTCAATCAGTGGCATTCTCTTTCAGACAACTCTGTTATGCTAATTGGAAAACATTGAAAATGAGAAATGTTGTTGGTCTAACATGCCAGGATAGATTAATAGTATTTCTCTTTTCTTGTCTCTGATTAAAAGTCCTGTATAAAACCTACAAACATGAAAACGCTTGTCTCTCAGCTAAACAGTCCAAATGTACTTCATGACACTTCCATATAGTGATATGTATGGCATTTGTTGTGTTTGCAGTTCATATATCAAATTAGAGATGCTATTTGAATCATCCTGTCTGAAGTGTTTCTGAACTTTATTGATATCAACATGATTCAGAAAGCATTGTTTCACAATTAACACCTCCTGTCAAGCATGAAGTTTTCAATCAACACAGCCAAAGCAACATGACAGTAATTTTGCAGAGTCATTTTGAATTCATTGTCAGACTCCCAACAGTGTCAGGGCAATTAAAATCAACCTTATTCTCACTGAGAAGGCCTAGTTTTGCTTTTAATTTCTTGCCGGTTCATGAAATAAATTTGATTGCGCTTCAGATGAAAGGGAGCTGACATGACTTGACGCTCCCTAATGAACTGATGAAAGTCAGAAGTGCCCTCTCTTTGATGACAGAAGAGACTCCAACAGTCATTTAATGGTTGCAAGTTTTATTTGAGTTGGTAAATTCAATGGCTTCAGCTTTGCAAAACACATCTGTTTGCATTATGTTTGACATTTCTGACGTTTCATGAATTGCTTTACAAGTACCTCATTCATTTGCTGCACGTCATTTGTCTTTTTATCACATTTCTTAAAATAACATTGGACATCTCAAATGCTCTCTTTATTTATTTTTTATGTTCTTTAAACTTACCACAAAGATATTCAGTACAACAAAGCATTACCCACGTAGAAGGCAATGTTCTCAGGATCTTGCACAACGTTCCCTAAAAGTTCTCAAAAGGTGACGAAAATTCTGAACCTTTTTACAGAAAATTTGGGATGTTCCTAAAACATCCTCTTTTGGTACTAAAAGTGCTGCAGTTCCTTAAGGGGGACTTTATGGGGGCCTTCCATTTTGGTTATTTAATGGTCAAAAAAGAACATTACAATGAGGACATTTGGGAAGTTAACAGAACGTCCTATAGTAATAGTCCCCTAAACATTCCCAGCCAATACAGCATTGTGGGGCCAAGATGGGTGTCACCTGGGCTGCCTAACTGGGGCCCAGACAATTTTGTCCACAGTTTCCATGTAGGCCCCACATGGGTTAGCCCAGATTAAATGAACACTGCTCAGTGTGCACACTACAGGCTGTTAAATGTAACACAGAAACATGCTGGAGTTAATGAGATAATTAGGTGATAACGAGCAGAATCACTGAAGGACAGAGAAACAACAAGAACTACGACTTCAGCTACATCCTTCGATGAAATCAGCTGAAGATAAAAGACATTAAATCTCTCAAGATCTGATTAAACATCTCCACAAACAGCATTACCAGCTTCACTTATTACTAACCAGATTGACTTTATTTCTGTCACACGCTCTTATTGAGAATTACCAGAGGTTTAGATGTTGATGATTTGTTGAATATAAGTTTGGTTTAATGTCACCGTGATCGAGGTCAGCGCTTACTTCAGTTCGGCAGTTTGACTCTTGACTGTTTTAGTGTCAGTGTTTCTCTGTCTCTTTTTGCTGTTTGTTATGGCAAGGAAGCAAGGGAAGATGTGTCTAGCTGTTAGATAATAAGAATACAGTTATCATCATGTAGTGGCTTTGTATGTGATAGCCTTTGAGCTGGATCTTTGTTAGAATAACAATGATATAGTTAAAAAAAAAAAATCAGATAAAAATAATAAAACTGAAAAAAAAAAAACAATTAACATTGAATGCTTTAAAACACCTGCAAGATTTAGTCACACACAGACATCAAGAATCAGCATATGAATCTCAACAATGGTGACACACTTCATGCTGCAGTGCATTCTGGGAGTCATGGATGAGTTATGTATGAGGCACCCAGAATGCATTGCAGCATGACATGTGTCACCATTGTTGAGATTCATACACTGATTCTTGATGTCTGTGTTTAAGTGAATGTTGCAGGTTTGAAGTGTTTAGTGAACAATGTGTGTTTTTTTTTTTTTTTTCAAATTTTCTGAGTAAAGCGTTTTTATTGTTGTAATTCTAGAAGAGATCCAGCACAAAGTTAAACACATTTTGCTCATAAAATGCTCAGTCATTAGATCAGTAAATCAAGCCACTAATTAATGATTATATTCTTGTCATCTAACAGCTGATCACATTGTGTCTTATTTTTCTTGCCATAACAAACAGCAAGAACAGCCATAGAAACACTAAAACAGTCAAGAGTCAAACTGCCTAACTGAAGTAAGCGCTGACCTCGATCATGGTGACATCAAACCAAACTTATTTTCAACAAATCATCAACATCTAAAACTCTGGTAATTCTCAATAAGAGCGTGTGACAGGAATAAAGTCAATCTGGTTAGTAATAAGTGAAGCTGGTAATGCTATTTGTGGAGTTGTTTAATCAGATCTTCAGTGATATAATCCCTTTAATCTTCAATTGATTTCATCGAAGGCTGTGGTTGAAGTCGTAGTTCTTGTTGTTTCTCTGTCCTTCAGTGATTCTGCTCGTTATCACCTAAATTATCTCATTAACTCCAGCATGTTTCTGTATTACATTTAACAGCCTATAGTGTGCACACTGAGCAGTGTTCATTTCATCTGGGCTAACCCATGTGGGGCCTACATGGAAACCGTGGACAAAACTGTCTGGGCCCAGTTAGGCAGCCCAGGTGACACCCATCTGGGCCCATCGTGTTGTGTTGGCTGGATAGGTGACAGGTTACCCCTGCTAGAAATGTTATATTCCCAGAACATTCTCAGAACGTCCATTGGTATTAAGGACGTTGTCTAGTAACATTCCCAGAACGTTCAGAGACGATCACGATGTGGAGTTCTTTTAAGGTTTGGGGAACATTATTTAATGGACCTTCAGGGAACATTCAGGATGTTCTGGAAATGTTTAGGGGACTATTACTATAGGAAGTTCTGTTAACTTCCCAAATGTCCTCATTGAAACATTCTAGTGCAATCATGAAATAACCAAAGTAGAACATCCCCCTAAATTCATATCAGGAATGTTATTAAATGACCAACAGAGGACCATGTGGCAACGTTCAGTTAAAATCCCAAATATGCTCATTGTAATGTTCTTATGTGACCATAAAATAACCAAAATGGAACGTCCCCCTAAACTCATATAAGGAACCTTGAACTGCAACACTTTCATTACTAAAAGAGGACATTTTATGTCCCGAATGTTCTGTAAAATTTCATAATTTGTCACCTTTAGAGAACTTTTAGGCAAAGTTGCACAAGGTCACGATAACGTCGCCTTCTATGTGGGTGTTTTATAGAAAATAATAAGGTTTGAAGTCACTGTTATGGAGGTGAGCGTTTGCTTTAGATGGGCTCTTGATTCTTGACATTTTAACGTTTGATTTTTTCTTGCTTCTTTAGCTGTGTTTTCAAGACATGTTTGTTATAGCAAAAAAAACTCAAGACATGTTCTGATCATATGGTGATTCAATCGTTATGGAGTGTCCTGATTCACTGATCATCACCAGAGTCTAAGCTATGAGTGTATTATGTTAGTTTTTTCTTTTTTATATAAATTGATTATACAGACAGAGTTTTGAGCAGGGTCTTTTAAATTCACACAGACATCATGAATCAGCGTATGAACCTCAACAATGGTGACAATAAACAAAAAACTTTTTTTGTGACTTTAGTAGCTTTTTTTGTGATGCTCAGAGTTGAATTGTTTATCTGAAAATTTTGTCACCATTGCTGAGGATCATACGCATAATCTTGATGTCTGTGTGAGTCTTTATAATGCTGTCTGAATAATTTCTGAGCAATGATAAAAACCTGTCAAAGTAGAATAAGATTTTATGCATTATCTTAGGGTTACAACATTATGAAAAAAATAAAAATTTCAGAGATCAGAGAATATTATTTTTAGAAACAAACTATTTTTTTTTTGCTTTAGAAACAAACAGTTATAACAAAAAATAAAGTCAAAATGTCAAGGGTCAGGAGCCCAACTTAAGCAAGTGCTTACCTCCGTAATGACATTTATAAATTTTGATAAACCATCAGTACCTCATTAAGAAGATTTGTGTGAAAGAAACAAAGTGGTTTGTAATAAGTGTAGATGCAGAGATCTAGAGCAATCTGTCAGTGTTTAATGCAGAGGTGGAAAATCCAGGGGTCAGAAAGTAAATGTCCTGCCATATTTTTATTCCACCCATTGAAGGTGTTGGTTATGTTTTCACATAATCATTATTTGACCTGGATCACTGAGCACATGAGCCCAATTACTGAGATAGATTTACATTATCGATTACAGCAGCACTGTGATTCTACAGCAGAAGATAAGCTTTTTCAATATAATCCAAAATATTTCTTAAAAGTTGCTCTGATCCAAAAAAAAAAAGTCCTTTTTGACATTAGACTCAGCAGCCATATCACCCTGTAGCCCAAGACCGGTTGCCCACTGAAGCTAAGCAGGGTTGAGCCTGGTCAGTACCTGGATGTGAGACCTCCTGTACTGTAAAACCTTACACTCAAAATAATTAATTGGTCTGAGTAGGACAAAACAAATTAATTCAGTCAAATGAACTTTTATGAGTATTTACACAGTAAAATCAGAGTTAAATCAACTCTGTTCGGTCCCTCTAAATAGTGTTAAAGTAACACTAAAGCAGAGTTAAGGTTAATGAGATAATTAAGCAATTAATTAACTGATGATTGAACATTAATGATGAACACCTGCTGTTAACAAGCAGAATCACTGAAGAAAAGAGAAACACAAGAACTACAGGTGACTTCAGCCACAGCCTTAGATGAAATCAACTGAAGATAAAAGACATTAAATCTCTCAAGATCTGATTCACTTATTACTAACCAGATTTATTTTTAATCTCTGTCACACGTATAAATAAGTTCTTATTGAGAATTAACAGAGGTTTAGATGTTGGTGTTTTATTGGTCAAAATTATGCCACCATCGTGGTGGTCAGGGCTTGCTTTAGTTGGGCTCTTGACCTTTTTATGTCTTTAAAACATTTTGTGTTTGAACAATTGCAATAGTGTTTCACAAGAAACACTTATACGTTGCTGAATCAACAGACTGAAAGAGCAGATCAGCTTGAAATTTACTGAAAGCCATTTCAAATGAATATCACAAAGAGGTATCTTTTTCTTAGTTTTTTTTGACTGAGATTCGGCTGTTACAAAATTGCAACACAAACTAAAAAAAATTCCATTAAACAAATGCCATCTTAACTCTTCAATGTTAAAAATGAGCAACTATTACCATTCAGGCTTATACATGAAAATATAGCATACAATCCTCAACAGTGGTTACAATAATTATTCATACTGCAGTGCATGATGGGAGTTTTGTCCTATGGTGATACCCAACATGCATTGCAACGTGAAGCGTTTTTTTTTTTTTATCACCATTATTGAGATTCATATGCTGATTCTTGATGTCTGTGTGTGTCTAAGTGATGCAGTAGTTAAATTTTTTTAATGCACGCATGGTTTTAAAATTATTCAATATGTCTGTTTACTGCACATGCTTTTATTTTGGTTACGTAATACAGCAAGGACAAAGAAAACAATAAAAAGTGTTCTTTTCCACAATAAGGAGTGACATTTACGATGTAATCCCCAAAGATTTACAAAATACTGCATTGTCATCTCCAGTTTATGAAGTTTGACATTTAAATATATAGGTAAGTTTGCTCTGAAGCCAAGTAAAATGTTAAGAGTGAGTACATGTCAAAATCATGATTTTGTTTTTTTTGATGATGTTCACTTTATAGACAATTAATTTTGATTTAACACAATTGTATCAGGTTTCTGGTTAAAATGTAGCTAAAGTAGTTAAAAGACTAGCTGAACAGACCCAGATAGCAAGCAACGATCAAAACAATGTTAACTTCATTGAATCAATATCACTTTTGCACCCGCAATTAATGTTGAAAAAATTTTGAAATTTCAGCAAAAAAATCTGTGGTAATGGCATTGAATCACTGTTTGTACTCTCAGAAAATGAGACACAACTACAACTGACTTAAAGCCACATAGCCTGAATGTGTTTTGGTAAACACTTTAGTTGGGCAGTTCGACTCTCAAACTCTCAAACTCACACAAAAAGCCAAGAGTCGAACTGCCCAACTGAAGGAAACACTGACCACCAAAATAGTGATCAATCATTTCCAAAGAGCAAAGAGCACAAACTCACACAAAAAGCCAAGAGTCGAACTGCCCAACTGAAGGAAACACTGACCACCAAAATAGTGACCAATCATTTCCAATAAAACATTAACATCTAAACCTCTGTTAATTCTCAAAAAGAACTTCTGCTGAGATCCTGAGAGATTTATTGTCTTCTTTTATTTTCAGTTGATTTCAGGCTGTGTGGCTTTAAGTCAATTATAGTTGTGTTTCATTTTCTCAGAGTGCAAACATGATGTTGAATGTTATGGCAAAAATCAACTCCGACTCTACTGCATAAGAGACAAACACGTCCAATTGTCTTTAAAGCTTTTATTTCTTGCAAGAAAGGTCAGACAGGTCATACAGAAACACAAGTAGCTGCAGAGTGTAAGACCAAGAACGAAAGCTTCCCTTCACTTTTATATCTCTAACCTCCAAGGCCGAAGCCTCTGTCCTTTCACCATAGGAACATCTCTTAGTGGCTGTAACTTTCCACACATTGTTAGCACAGACATCTTTTTAACATACATCTTGCATGTCCCCATACCATATCTTGCTCTTTCTATTTCTAACATCTATGTTAACACTATGTTAAACATTACCAATGAAGCCAACATCATACCATGTTCCATAAGCATCATATTTCACAACAATACAGGTAAAAAGCATATGAAAAATTAAAATTTCCACAACATTGAACCAGCATGACATTGTAACAGTGATTCAATGCCATTACCATTGATTTTTTGATGAAATTTCAAATTTTTTTCAACATTAATTGCGGGTGCAAAAGTGATATTGATTCAATGAGGTTAACGTTGACACATTAACATTGATTTAACATTGTTTTGATCATTGCTTGCTATCTGGGGAATGACTAATCAATAAATAACCAAGGAGAGAACTCAGACAGACGGGTAACAGAATGCAAAGAGAAAACAAACGTTACAATCTTTACATCCACCATATTAACACCAGTGCTAAAGAGAAGTCCACACAAGATTTTCCACAGGCTGAGGTACAAAACACCATAACACACAACACTAAACTAATGCAATAAACATTTATTTAACATAATATAAGGTGTAACATAAAACCCTTAAAAAATGTTTTAAAAAAGAAGCATAATTATTAAAATAAAAAAAACATCAAATGTTAAGTATCTAACAGGGAATTCTGGGTCTGTCAGTTTACAGTTTAATTTGAAAAGATCATTCATTCTTTTTACTTCCAAAAATGGTACATTTAACAGTATTTTTTAAAGGTTAGATTTATTACAGTTTTTCCCCGTATATACCAATTTATACCATGTTTTTATTGCATTTTACAGTCTTTTACTGTTAATAATACAATATAAACACAAACTTTGCAATCATCTGCAAATCTGCTAGTGTTTTAATTCAGCAACAAAGTAGCTGACTTTTACAAATTCAGGGTTGCAGGGTTATTCAGGATGCTGTGAGGGGTTTCATAAACTGTTAACATCCCTGATAAGCAGTCGGGACATTTGTATTCAGCTGTTTGATTTACCCAAAAGAATCTTTATTTGGGCAGAGGGCCCTTGAGGTTTTATGTTCGTTTTATCTTCTCAGATCTTGCTCACATATCAGAGAGCTTTTAACTGAAAATATGCTGCATAATAGAACTTTCTTCCAGCAGCAGCAGAATTTCATCAAAACAGATTCTGTAACAAGTCTGCTGTATAAATGCCCTCAGCCTTTTTCATTTTTATGTATTTCCCATCAGAAATTGCTCAGCTCCATCGAATGAAAGTCACAGGAGAGGTCTTTGTGGGAGTTGCATCAATTGCATGAGAGACGCTTACATTAGAGGCTTAAGAGAAAATGCCACAGAATATTAAATTTGGGCTGTGATGAAGTCATTCACTCACATAGTGCACCTAACATTTTATGTGTACTGTAAGTACTATATTTACTTCATAAGTAAATATAAAGTAAAGTGGAAGCATTCACATATACCAGTAATATTGAGATAATGACTAACTTTATAACATTTCATAACTAGCTGAACAGCAAAATCCATGTGATGTATGTAAAATGGACAAATTTAATGTATGAATAAAATACAGATTGAATGGGAACCATTCCATTGTTGTCTAATATATCTGAGCATAACTTTGAGAGTATTAAAGGCATGTGTTCAAATGAGTTTGATATTTGTGATTATTATTCATGCTGTCCAAAAATTATGCCAGGGTGTTTAATATTCTTCAAGATCTTGTCTGTATGCAGTTAATAAGTCATTACGCAGGGATCAAAGATTGTGCCAATTCACCGTCCTGTTCTTTTCAGTCCTTTTTTTTCAAATGTGTAATTCAATGTTTCTATTGAATTTGCTGTTGAATATTTTTTTTTCTAATAAATAAAGTTTTTTAAAAACAGGGCTTAGAAAGTGTAAATGCCCTCAGCTCTGTTTTGATACTACCCCAATAAACACCAAAACACAGTGTAGACCACTAAAGACCTTTTACACAACCTGATTTTTTAAAATGCTTGTCACATTGCTAGAAAATGTTTTCTTAAAAAGCTTTTTAAAGAAACAATTTCACATGCATCATATGCTTAAAATTCAGCTCACACTGTCACACTGAAAACCTTTTGGCTTTAGTGATTATTGTCACATAATGTTCTTTATGTTTCCATCTGTGCATTAATGGGGGTGAGCAGCAGTATGCATCACATAAAAGCAACATAAAATCATAACCATGAAAGCAACAGGACAAATGCAGTGTATTAATAAATGATTTCATGGATTTCTCTGGGCTGGGTTTAAATTAGTTATGATTCTGGTTGAATAAAATAAAAAAAAAATGTTAAAAGAAAGCTTGTTAAAAACAACAACAGTAAAGAATGACTAAGAGTCTGAGAATTTTAGAGCATGTCTCTCTTGTTGAGGAAGAGAACCTCTTCCCTATTGGTGTGCTGCAGGTTCAGCAGGGGTTAGGAGTGTGGATAAACTACTGCCTTTGATCCGTTGGGAAGAATACATTATCCATTCTAGGCCAAAATACAAAAAAGTAAAAAAAGTAAAAAAAAAAAGTGGGGGGAATAGGATGGAATAAAGAATAGAGACAAAAAAGTATGTCCTACCACAGTGCAACACCCCATATTCATAATTGAAAGAAAAATTATGGAAGTAAAAGATTTTCCTTTTCTCTCTTCAACCAACAGGACAATTAGTATCTATACCAACAGGGCTGCGATCAAAGCAGGTGTGGAGATGCTGAAGAGGATGTTCACATGCTTCATATGCTCATATGCAGAATAATGTGTGATAGGTGTGGGTTATTGGGTCAGTGAGTGTTGCTTAGTGGCCCATGGGAAATAGTGACCACAGCACATGGCTTTCTTACTTAATACATGGGATTTATATCTATATTCTTTGCCCATCCTTGGGCTCTGAGTGGTATACGTATATTTATACAGTATTGAGCACCATTAGATTTTAGCAATGATATAATGACCATATACCAAACTGACTGTCATTGAGATCTTGTAACTGAACAAAACCGATCGATCTCTTGACGGAAATAAACAAGATGTCAGTAAGTTCTCGTAACCGAACTAAGCAGGCCGTCAGTAGATCTGACAAAACCAGCAGCCTGTGCAATCTTGTAAAGAAAACATCTTTGAGAACCAAAGCCGTCTTTGAAATCTAATGACAGAACAGCCACTTAATACTGACCGCCCTTAAGATCTCGTAATCGAACTAAACTAGCTGTCAATGAAATCTTGTCAAGGAACAAAACCAACCACCTTTGCAATCTCATAAAAAAAAAACATATTTGAAAAACATGGTTATATTTAAAATCTAATGTCAGAACAGAGCCGAGAGCCGCTGAACGGTGACCGCCTGTGAGATCTCGTAATGGAACTAAACTGGCCGCATTTACAATCTCATAAAGAAAACCATTGTTGAGAAACATAGCCGTCTTTGAAATCTAATGACAGAACAGCCACTGAACCCTGACTGCCGTGAGATCTTGTAATTGAGCTAAACTGGCTGTCAGTGAGATCTCATGAAGTAACAAAATCGCCTTTGCAATTCGGTAAAGACAACCAAAAACTACCGTCTTTGAAATCAAATCACAGAGCAGAGCCAACAGCCAAAGAATGCTCAAGGCCCATGTGATCTTGTAACGGAACTAAACCGGCTGTCAGTGAAATCTTGTCAAGGAACAAAACCAGCCGCCCATGTGATCTTGTGATCTTGTAACGGAACTAAACCAGTTGTCAGTGAAATCTTGTCAAGGAACAAAACCAGCCACCCATATGATCTTGTAACGGAACAAAACCGGCCGCCTTTGGAATCTTGTAAAAAAAAAAAACATCTTTGCGAACGTGGCAGTCTTTGAAATCACATAACAGAACTGATCCCACAGCCACTGAACGCCGACCGCCCGTAAGATGAAATCTCGTGAAAAAACAAAACCAGCCGCCTTTGCAATCTTGTAAAGAAAACCATCTTTGAGAACCATAGCTGTCTTTGAAATCTAATGACAGAACTGCCCGTGAGATCTTGTAATTGAACTAAACCGGCCGTCATTGAGATTGTGTGAAGTAACAAAACTGGACGCATTTACAATCTCGTAAAGAGAACCAAAAACGACTGTCTTTGAAATCACATGACAGAACAGAGCTGACAGCCAAAGAACGCTGTCCGCCCATGTGATCTCGTAACCGAACTAAACCGGCTGTCAGTGAAATGTCATTGAGGAACAAAACTGGTCACCTTTGCAATCTTTTTTTAAAAAAAAAAACATTTTTGAGAACCATGGTAGTCTTAGAAATCAAATGACAGAACTGATCCCACAGCCACTGAACGCTGACCACCCGTAAGATCTCGTGGAACTAAACCGGCAGAGGTGGAAAGTCCAGGGGCCAGAAAGTAAAAGAAGATTTGTGTGAAAGAAACAAAGTGGTTTGTAATAAGTGTAGATGCAGAGATCTAGAGAGATCTGTAAGTGTTTAAATCAGAGGTGGAAAGTCCAGGAGTATTAATGATTCTGTGAAAACATAACCAACCCCACCTGATCTTCTTTTCTCTTTGCTTGTCTGGCTGTTAAAACTCAGTTATTACAGCCCAAACAAAATCTAACAGTCAAGGGTCAAGAGCTCAACTAAAGCAAACCCTGATCTTTGTGATGGTGTCTTAAAAATTGTGATGTTCTCCTTTTGTGATGCCGCTTGTTAACATCAGGTGTCTTCAATAATGGTCAATCATGACTCAATTAAACACTTATTTATCTCATTAACTTTAATGCCGCTTCAGTGGGTGGAATAAAAATATGGCAGGACTTTTACTTTCTGACCCCTGGACTTTCCACCTCTGAAAACTGACTGCCCTTGCAATCTTGTAAAGAAAACCATCTTTGAGAACCATTGTCGTCATTGAAATCTAATGACAGAACAGCCACTGAAGGATGGCTGCCCATGAGAGCTCGTAATTTAACTAAACCGGCCGTCAGTGAGATTTCGCGAAAGAACAAAACTGGATGCCTTTGAAATCTCGTAAAGAGAACCAAAAAGGCCGTCTTTGAAATCACATGACAGTGAAATCTCGTAGAGAAACAAAACCGGCCGCCTTTGCAATCTTGTAAAGAAAACCATTTTTGAGAACCATAGCCATCTTTAAAATCTAATGACAGAACAGTCACTGAATGCCGACTGCCCGTAAGATCTTGTAACCAAACTAAACAAACCGTCAATATGTTCTCAATCCCGTCTTTGAAATCGAATTACCGAACAGAACCAACAGACACTGAATGCTGACGGCCCATGTGATTTCGTAATCGAACTAAACTGGCAGTCGGTGAAATCTTGCAAATAAACAAAACCAGCCGCCTTTGCAATTCTGTAAAGACAACCATCTTTGGGAATCATAGCCATCTTTGAAATCTAATGACAGAACAGAACTGATAATCTCTGAATGCTGACTACTTGTGAGATCTCAAAATTGAACTAAACTGGCAGTCAGTGAAATCTTGTAAATTAACAAAACCAGCTGCCTTTGCAATCCCTTAAAGAAAACCACCTTTGAAAACCGTGGTCGTCTTTGAAATCACATGACAGAACAGATCTGACAGCCACTGACTGCCAACCTCCCATAAGATCTCGTAACTGAACTAAACTGGCCGTCAGTGAAATCTTGCCAACGAACAAAACCGGCCACCTTTGCAACACTCAAAAAAAATAAATAACTTGTTGGTCTAACTTAATTCAAATATGACACCTATTTCCACACAGTTGAACTGATTTATTTGAACTTAAGCTAAATTAATTGTGATGAGTAAAACTCATCCTAATTGAATGAGATCACACCAGTTTCATTTGACGTATTCTGTGAATGTTTCCTGAATATAACTCTAGTTGATCCAACCAGTGCTATTGCAATTCAGACTGGTGCCCTTGTACAGTGTTGCTCAAGTTTTTTGCTAAACATTTGTAGCATGCATGTAATGATCAGATAAAGAACTTCTTCTCATCACTGGCTTTAGCACAATTAAAGCTTGAGAATAACATATATTTATTTTATGTAGCCACCCATAGCCTAACCACAAGGTCTACACTTCAGCATAATGGTAACCTCATAAAAATCGACATAACATAAACTCTTTTAAATGTCAAATAACTGAACATCAAACTTTAAAGGTATTTCCCTTTCCTAAAAAAAAAAAAACACATTAAACAGCACTTAATTTCAACATTTACTGTCCTGATCTATCCCTACGCAAAGCATGCTGAGAACTAAATCCACTGCCCAGTTTCAATCAATGCAACATAAATGATTTGTGTAGTCCTAACACAAATGGATTTGGTTAACCTAACATTTTACAAATTCAATTTCATTTAACATAGTACAATTGAGTGCAAATGCCAATTAAGTAAAAACTAAAGATTTGTGTTGGTTCAGCTTATTTTATTTAAATAAACTGAGCAAGCAGCTAGAATCATTTTTTTGAGTGAATCTTGTAAAGAAAACTTTGAGAAACATGGCTATATTTAAAGTGTGAACAGAGCCAAGAGCCACTGAACGCTGACCGCCCGTGAGATCAAAGATAAAATGCTGATTCATTCAGGAAGAATATAAGTAAATATAAGATTTATTCAGGAACAAAACAATTGAATGAGTGAATCTTTGCATCATTTGTTCAAAACAATGATTCACCGAGGAATAAAACAAGCGATCTTTATGAGCAATTCAGAATTCCAACTTTCCAACATACTGAAATCTCACAATCCAGTCCACAAATAATAATGGTACAAGTTCATATATTACATTCCATTTCCTTTATTGCTGATGATGGCATTGAGAATGACCGAAGCTAATATTTGCCAAAGGTAATCTTAATTAAAACTGCAGCAGTCACTCCAATAGATTAGTGCCTCAAGGCAAACAGCCATGTGATTGCATACATTTCAGGATACATTAAAAACCGCGAAAAAAATGCAAATTTAAAATAACAGACTACTGACATTTAAAGAGGGGCAAAACATTTGTATATCTTCATACAGGCCAACTATTCCATGTAGGAAATCTCACTTGGATGCCAATCAGTTGCTCGTCCTCATGCTGTATCAGCATGATTTCTGAGCCAATTAAGACTAATGAACAACACCTATCTCACATTGCACCATATGATGCCTGTTTTAACAACACAAATTTACAGAGGAAATACAACACAAAGTAATATTTCTAAATTCAAATTATGCATGTCCCCTGTTGCTCCACGTTCTGTTCATCTTCCATTGTACAGTTGTCACGGTCTCTGGTTGCAGCACAAAGGAAAATTGTCAGGATCTTGACGCAGCTTCTTTTATTAAACAAACTCAAAACCTTTACAAAAGACTCTTGGGAGCAAGAACAGAACAACCAACATATCAATGACAAGGACAGACAGAGAACTGAAAGAAACACAGGGTTTAAATACAAGGGCAAACAGAGGAAGTGATTAGATAATTAATGAAACACACCTGAACTAAATTAACACAATCAGTGGCCATGGAAACAAACAGGTGAGGAATGAAGGAAAACTGACCTGATCTAATAAACAGATTAGAAGATAACAGAAACTCAAACATGAACAGAACTCAAAACGTGACAACAGTTCACCAACACAAAGATGAATCAGATTTTGGTATTATAAGCTAGTTATATAAGTTATAATACGTGGAGGTTAATTTCAGACAAAAAGAAAACATTCAGTCCCAGTCCCCTGACTGAAAGAAAACATTCAGTCCCAGCTTGTGCTTTCAGTCCATCAAAAGTAATCTCAAAAGCACCACATCAAAGCAGCAATGAATCTCACCTTGGATGAAATAAGTATAGCTTGATGTGAATTGTGAATGCTTGCAAAGTGTCAGAGTGACTTATAGTTCCTGTGTAAATATGATGGCTATAAAGGCTTTTAAATACATCCCCAGCTGCTCAGATACAAAGTCAACTCTGCAGCTGACATCCTTGTAATTAAGTGATAGTGTGACGGATATTTCAAAATTCTCTCTGATGGTTCACTAAACAAAACATATTCCCCTTGTTCCCTGTGATTAGCAATTTTCAGAATAAATGACTAGTGATTACTGTTCTTTGACATGTCAAACAAAAATACATACTGAGACTAAATTGAAAAAAAAAACTAAATTGTATGTATAACAATTGCTTTTGATTTGCAATTTACTTCTGAATAATCATGCCCCTCTTTGTATAAATAATAGATTATTATTCATCATATTCAACAACCCACGTATATATTCTACCTCAGATATTTTTTTTATTCAACCGAGTTATTTGAACAGTTATCATAGCAAATATTAAGTCTCTAAAATTGCTTTTCAAACATTGGTAATAGGAAATAGAACTGAAGTGTTAGTCAATTAAAATAATTATTAATGCGTTGTAACCATGAAGTTTCAAAAACTACATTTTTAATTAAAATAAGTAATATGACATCAGTGCATGTTGTACACTTTGATATTAAGCTGTCTGAATTACATTCAATTATTTTAATATCTAAATAATTCAACAATTAAGTCTCGTTTGGTCTTCTTTGGAAGGCCAACTAGTGGGCCCCATGCAAACCCCTGCTTTAGATCTCCCCCTTGGTTTCTGACTAAAAATATATGATAAATAGTGTATTTTCAAGTCAGTGTTTGTGAAGGAACAGGATATTTCATCTGTCTCTGAGATGAACAGCATTTCTGACTATGTTCATTCTGCACATTTTCAATTTATTTTGCTGTTTCCATGACAATTTAAAGCAGCAATCGGGCTGTAGACCTCAAAACTATTTATATCAGCTAAATGAACTCAAAATATTTAAGCTACAAGAAGAGTTTAAAATACAAACCCGATTCCAAAAAAGTTGGGACACTGTACAAATTGTGAATAAAAACAGAATGCAATGATGTGGAAGTTTCAATTTTCAATATTTTATTCAGAATACAATATAGACGACATATCAAATGTTTAAACTGAGAAAATATCATTTAAGGTAAAAATAAGTTGATTTTAAATTTCATGGCATCAACACATCTCAAAAAAGTTGGGACAAGGCCATGTTTACCACTGTGTGGCATCCCCTCTTCTTTTTATAACAGTCTGCAAACGTCTGGGGACTGAGGAGACAAGTTGCTCAAGTTTAGGAATAAGAATGTTGTCCCGTTCTTGTCTAATACAGGCTTCTAGTTGCTCAACTGTCTTAGGTCTTCTGTCGCATCTTCCTCTTTATGATGCGCCAAATGTTTTCTATGGGTGAAAGATCTGGACTGCAGGCTGGCCATTTCAGTACCCGGATCATTCTTCTACGTAGCCATGATGTTGCAATTGATGCAGTATGTGGTCTGGCATTGTCATGTTGGAAAATGCAAGGTCTTCCCTGAAAGAGACGACGTCTGGATGGGAGCATGTGTTGTTCTAGAACTTGGATATACCTTTCAGCATTGATGGTGCCTTTCCAGATGTGTAAGCTGCCCATGCCACACGCACTCATGCAACCCCATACCATTAGAGATGAAGGCTTCTGAACTGAGCGCTGATAACAACTTGGGTTGTCCTTGTCCTCTTTAGTCCGGATGACATGGCATCTCAGTTTTCCAAAAAGAACTTCAAATTTTGATTCGTCTGACCACAGAACAGTTTTCCACTTTGCCACAGTCCATTTTAAATGAGCCTTGGCCCAGAGAAAATGCCTGCGCTTCTGGATCATGTTTAGATATGACTTCTTGGCACGGTGGATTGTGTTCACCGACAATGTTTTCTGAAAGTATTCCTGAGCCCATGTTGTGATTTCAATTACAGTAGCATTCCTGTATGTGATGCAGTAGCATTCCTTGCTGCTTGCATCAAATTCAAGGTGTTGACGCTCGCTTACAGATCTACCACACGCTCAGCACCCTCCTACTTCCACTCACTCTTACGAGTCTACACTCCTACCAGAAGCCTACGGTCTTCAAAGGAGCGAAGGCTTGTGGTACCGTCACAGAGAGGCTCGAAATCACTCTCCAGCACATTCTCATTCACTGTCCCTTGCTGGTGGAATGATCTTCCCGCCTTCATCCGGAATGCTGAATCCCTGGCAACATTCAAAAGACGTGAAAACTCATCTCGTTCATGAGCACTTAACCTCATCTTAGAGAAAAAAAAAAAATTCTTATACCTATCATTTCACTTTCTCTCTACTGTATTGTAGCTTATGATACTCTGAGCACTGCCTATAACTTTTATTGTGAGCACTTCTTGTCTATTTGCTTCGTCATGACGACTCGCTTGTTGTATTCCTCACTTGTAAGTCGCTTTGGATAAAAGCGTCTGCCAAATGAATAAATGTATGTATGAATGAATAAATGTATGATGCAGTGCCGTCTAAGGGCCCATGGATCACAAGCATCCTGTATGGTTTTCCGGCCTTGACCCTTACTCACAGAGATTGTTCCAGATTCTCTGAATCTTTGGATGACATTATGCACTGTAGATGATGATAACTTCAAACTCTTTGCAATTTTTCTCTGAGAAACTCCTTTCTGATATTACTCCACTATTTTTCGCCACAGCATTGGGGGAATTGGTGATCCTCTGCCCATCTTGACTTCTGAGAGACACTGCCACTCTGAGAGGCTCTTTTTATACCAATCATGTTGCAAAAAGTTGCAAATTGGTCCTCCAGCTGTTCCTTATATGTACATTTAACTTTTACGGCCTCTTATTACTACATGTCCCAACTTTTTTGGAATGTGTAGTTCTCATGAAATCCAAAATGAGCCAATATTTGGCATGACATTTCAAAATGTCTCACTTTCAACATTTGATATGTTATCTATATTCTATAGTGAATAAAATATAAGTTTATGAGATTTGTAAATTATTGCATTCCTGTTTAATTCACAATTTGTACAGTGTCCCAACTTTTTTGGAATTGGGTTTGTATGTATTTTAAATGTTTATTTATTTACCTTTATATTTAAAATTTGGTATTTTTAATAAAGACCACATCATCGCTTGGTGGATCCTGATTGAGCCTTGTCTGTTTTGTTTTATCTTTTTTGGTAGTTTAATATTAAATCATCCTCAAACAGACTCCATTTAAAATTGTTTCACATCATTGCCTAAAAATAACAGCTGTTTCAAATAACCTTGACATTCACTGGCTTTTTTATTTAACCCTCCATTACCGTATTGATCATTTGTTATTGTAGAAGGGAATTGCTTCTGCAGTCACCTCTTGCTCTATCTTTGCCCTAATATAAGGTGTGTGAGTCATGCTGACAATCCCATATACTGTTACACACTAGAAGCATGAGAAGGAATGAAACATCATTCACCTTTAAGACCATGTCAAGTTCAGTTCAAAAGACCTTGAGAATAATATAAAGAACCAGGTTTAAACCACACAATTTAGAGTCTGCTAAATGGACCAGATCCCTATTCGCTGGGTCAAAGCATGGTCGATTTCTCAAAGCCACCTGCTACAAGAGAAATCTTGAGTTCTGGTCAAGCTCTCCACAACTTTCTGGCAAAAAGCAGATGGACTTCCAGCTGTGCTATGATTATGAAAGTGTTAATGAGGTGTGAGTGAAAGAATTGCACCGGTTCCCCTAGAGAAACACAAGAGCAATAAGAGACGTTTTTGTGCTGTTTCTGATCCTCAGGGTAACACAAGTTGAAGTGTAGGAGTAAGTGAGAACAATACACATTTGTCAATTAGCTTGCACAAGAACTTCTCTTGTTGTCCTGTAGATGGCAGTGTATTCTCTTTAAAAATGACAAGGAGTCAATTTAAATTTAAAATTTAAAGCAGCGTTTCACCCAAAAATTAAAATTCTGTCATTTTTTAATTGGCTTTTTACCTTCATGCCATTTCAAACCTGTATGACTTTGTTTCTTCAGTGGAACAAAAAAAAAGGTTCATTTCCAGCAGTCTTTTCAACAGAGTGCTGCAGTGATGACGTATTTATAGGTAAACCCAGAAATTAATATCATCCTAGCTCCCTTGACATAAAACCCAATAGGATTTTCTATTGGCTTTTGGATTATTGCAGAAAACAAGTTCTGTGACCAACAAAAGCTTATTATGTTTACACGTTTTGTTCATCAAGAATAAAAAAAAATGATACAACTTATAAGAATTTTCAACCCAAAAATACAATCAGAAGTAAAAAGCTAAACGTGTTAACTAAGCTTCCACTGTAAATGTGGACTAGTGTGTAAATGAGTTTACCTGTTGTTTGGCGTGATGACATTTGTGTTCCTGACAACCTCTCTAGTCCCATTTAGCCACTTGTTAGCAAAAGCCTTTTATAAGTATAAAAAAAAAAAATCACAAGGGGGTTTTACTGATGTATTTCATATGGAAGAGGATTAGGGCCAAGCAATAATAAAAAAATTAAACCATCTCGAGATTAAAGTTGTTAAATTTCGAGAAAAAAGTCGAAATAAAATGTTGAGAATAAACTCATTAAATTATGAGAAAAAACGCGTTAAATTTAAAGAAAGCAAAAAGTCGAGATAAAATGTTGAGGATAAACTCGTTAAATTACGAGAAAAAAAATCGAGATAAAATGTTGAGAATAAAGTCATTAAATCACGAGAAAAAAGTCATTAAATTACAAGAACAAATTCGTTAAATTATGAGAAAAATTACGTTAAATTTCGAGAAAAAAGTGGAGATAAAATGTTAGGAATAAACTCATTAAATTATGAGAATAAAGTCACTAAATTACGAGAAAAAAGTAATTAAATTATGAGAACAAAATCGTAATTTAAAGAACTTGTTCTCGAAATGTAACGACTTTTTTTCTCGCAATTTAATGACTTTATTCTCAACATTTTATCTCGACCTTTTTCTCAATTTAATGAGTTTTTTTTTCTCGTAATTTAACAAGTTTATTCTCAATATTTTATTTCGACTTTTTTTCTCGAAATTTAACGAGTTTCTTTTCTCGAAATTTAACAACTTTAATCTCGAGATGGTTTTATTTTTTATTATTGCTTGGCCCTAATCCTCTTCTGTAATTTTTTTATCATAGAATAAAACGTGAAAATATCTTGAGCTCATTTCAGAGATTTAGCCAAAAAACCAATTGGCTACATCCGAAATCGCATACTCTCGAGTCTATTTGGAAAAATTACTTCACAGCAGCAGTTGCATCGCTTCACTGCCATACACAAATCGTTTCCTGTGGCCTCATGGGTTAGTAAAGCGTCCTTTGTGTGTAGCAGGTAATAGTAGGTAATTCGGGTACTTTTTGCTTATTCTTTTATGAGTACTGTGAATTCAGACAGACATATTTTTTCATATACTGTTTTTCACCTATATATACAGTAGTAGAGAAGTATGCGATTTTGGAAGCAACCATTGACTTCAGGACAAAGGAACCATAAGTGCTAAAATGCTGACTTGCTTCAGGGTTTTGGCCTACAAAAATATGTCATCCTGCAGCACTTTATATGAAATTGAATTAAACTCCAAAATTCCAAAAGCAATATTTAAACTCTTATGAAGCAATTGAATGGCTTAATTTAAGTCATTAGTCACTGAACATCTAGTTCAATTAAAAGCTATTCAAAAGAATATTTTTTTTTTTTACTTCAAAAGCAGTCTGAGTGATTCATTCACAAATTGGACTAGTTCTCGTGTTCAACTTTCTCACTGATGAAGATATCGTATGGCTTCAGAATACCTAGAAAAAAAGGTGAGATCAGAGTGATCTCTTATCTCCTGCAAAAAGAGTGTTGTATCGGTTACCTATTTCATTCACTTTGAGACACGCCTTCCTTTTTCATTTCCTGCTGCTTTAGTTCAGGGGAAATTCAACTGAATGAAACATTCATCACAGGTCACTGCTACACTAGTGGAACAGAAGTTTAAATGGGCCTCAGATCATATGATCTATCACAGCCTTTATATCTTGCAACAAAAATACTTTAAAATATCTGTAGCTTCATGCTTGTAATGTGCATATTGTTGTCTGGTTAAGCGATGTTCTGTTGAAACCTGACACAGCTCTGATAAATATCATGGAAAACATCTGCCTCACAAGATCCTACCAATTGAGGTGCTGCATTCCTGTCGTTCTCCAATCACTGACATGAGGCCAAGACGGGCTATTTATGGCTGTGCTGAAACACGAGGTCTGTCCGTGCTGGTCACACCGGCCAGTTTCTATTGGCATCAGCACAGACTGAGGCTTCAAAAACGTATGAGTAATAAAAGTTAAGACAAGGCGGCTCTTCAAAGCTTTATCTATAATGATAACGGTTAAATAATCCCTCAGACTGGATGTTTGAGGGCAGCCGTAACTAGGGCGAAAAACAAACAATAAAACAGATGGAACATTTCTTGGAAGCAGGGTTGGTAGATAGTTTATTCTAACTAAACACCTTTGCACATTCCATGGACATTTTCCACCTTGGTATGAAAAATAATCAGCTTATGTGCCATATTCACTGTGTTTACAGAACATAATGCAAGCATTTTCATAAAACAAAAATCCATCTCTTAAAACCCACTGAAAATCAAACTTTCTTGTGTAATATAACATTAAAGAAATAAAAATACTCACATTAATTACTTTATAAAGACATTGTATGGTATAAAGTAAATACAGCTTTGCATTTAAAGAAAATTTCAAAAACGTTAAGTGTTAACAATACAAATCTGAACAGCATGTGCAACATACATCTAACTTTACATCAACAAATTAAATCTTTCTAAACTGTACTTAACAAAACACAAATATATAAAGTTACTAATTTTTCATAAAAAAAAGTTTGTCGTCACTAAATATTTTTTACCAAACATATGGTTGCAAAACGTTATTTGTTTATTTATTATGGCTAATACTTCTGTCAAAAAAGCTCAATAAAGAAAACAAAAATACATTGTGGTAATTTTTCTCCAAAATGTACTTAATATATTCTTTTAAAATCAAAGAAAGCAAACCTTTTCTATTTACATGTTAATAAATAAATCAATGTTAAGAATAGATTTTGGTCCATCAATGGAGAACTACTTCCAGAAACAGTTGAAACTGTCAATATGACAATTTATTATTCAATTTTCACTTTATTATTATACAGAAACTTTTTTCAATATTCTGTGCTTCATATGCAATACAAATAGGCCTATATCTAAACCAACATGGATAGGCTTTATTTGCATTCAGCATATTGCACGGCACCTTTTAGTATATTTGAATTATGATACACTTTGTCATTACAGCCACTCTGAAGGCATATTTGTTCAGTTCAGCTACACTTTTTCCTACAAAGTGTGAAAATCATTTGTGGCATGAAGAATGAGGTAAACAGTAGCACACAGAATGGCAAAGGTTGCCTGACATACCATATCTCCCAAATTCTTTTAAAGCTGTAAAACACTGCTTTCATCATTCCGCAAGTCCACGTTTCCAGGCCATTACCAACCCTGGCAGGATCACTTCACTGTTTTAATGAAACAAAAAGATCATTAGACCCATCTCTTAGCAACCTAGCCACCAAGGTCTGAACACTGTCACAATAGCTACATATTTCAAACAAGCATTTAGCTTATGTTGTCTATACTTTTCTTTAAAGAGCTTGCTGCGCACTTCTAAAATGCTTTTAGCATGAACTAAGAGAGGATGACAAGGAGGATGACATTACTTCATAAAATTAAAGGTGCCCTAGAATCAAAAATTGAATTTACCTTGGCATAGTTGAATAACAAGAGTTCAGTACATGGAAAAGACATACACTGGGTTTCAAACTCCTTTGCGTCCTCCTTCTTAAATAAATCTCATTTGTTTAAAAGACCTCTGAAGAACAGGCGAATCTCAACATAACATTGACTGTTACGTAACAGTCGAGATCATTAATATGTATGACCCCAATATTTGCATATGCCAGCTCATGTTCAATGCATTACACAAGGGCAGTCAGTATTAATGTCTGGATCTGTGCACAGCTGAATCAACAGACTAGCTAAGCAAGCAAGAACAATAGCGACAAATGTCAGATGGAGCGATAATAACTGACATGATCCATGATTACATGATATTTTTAGTGATATTTGTAAATTGTCTTTCTAAATGTTTTGTTAGCATGTTGCTAATGTACTGTTAAATGTGGTTAAAGTTACCATCGTTTATTACTGTATTCACAGAGCCAAGAGAGCCGTCGCTATTTTCATTTTTAAACACTTGCAGTCTGTATAATTCATAAACACAACTTCATTCTTTATAAATCTCTCCAACAGTGTGTAATGTTAGCTTTAGCCACAGAGCATATAGCCTCAAACTCATTCAGAATCAAATGAAAACATCCAAATAAATACTATACTCGCATAATCCGAAGCTTGCATGCAGCATGCATGACGAACATTTTGTAAAGATCCATTTGAGGGTTATATTAGTGAACTTTGTTTATGCACTGTAATAGTCGAGAGCTCGGGGGGCGTGGAGCGCGTGATTTAAAGGGGCCGCAGCCTGAATCGGTGCATAGTTAATGATGCCTCAAAATAGGCAGTTAAAAAAATACATAAAAAAAATCTATGGGGTATTTTGAGCTGAAACTTCACAGACACATTCAGAGGACACCTTAGACTTATATTACATCTTGTGAAAGAATGTTCTAGGGCACCTTTAAGTTTAAACCACTGCAGTCATGTTGATGGTTTTAATGTCTTTAGTACTTTTCTGGACCTTGAATGTGGTGATTATATTGCTATCTATGAATGAGTCATATACCTCTCAGATTTCGTCAAAAATATCTTAATTTGAGTTCTGAAGATGAACGAAGGTCTTACGGGTGTGGGACGACGTGAGGGTGAGTAATTAATGACAACTGCAACTGCAGTCCTAAACTATTTGAGAACCACTGGTTTACATGATCTGAACATTAAGTGGCCCTAATGCAATATGCTGTTCATGTAAAATGAATAAGGCAGGAGAAGAATACTCACTTCATACAGCATTAGTGTCAGATGTGTCAACTGGTGCAGCTGAAGCTTCGTGTGCGTTTAGTGAACTGAGTTTCGCCTCTTCATCACTTGTTTCCTTTTTTCTCTTCTTCTTTCTACATGGTTTATATCGTTTACTGTGAAACAAAATAGGAAGATGGTAAAAAGAACAACATTAAAGATTAAATAAACACTGAAGACTGACAATTTTAAGCTTGAACAAGTTTGAATCTTAATAGCGTAACACATCACTCACTGTGTACAGACACATATGAAGACGATGAGCAGAATCAGAAAGACCAATCCTGCGACCACACATGCGATGACTATTTTTCTTCGTTCTCCCACATGAAAACCAAGGTCAAGATATTCACACCTAGTCCCAATATATCCTGCTTCACATCTGTGCAAATGTATGAGAAAATTATTTAACATTTACTTGAGCTCTGATTGGTTGAGTTATGGACAGGTCTCACCTGCATGAAGGAGTGTTCTGCTCCTTCACAAAACGGCAAACGCCTTGGATACAGTAATGCTGGTATTCTTTTGGACACTTCGAGAAGTGCCCACCCCAAGTGTGGTCATCTTTTGAATCTGTGTAAATTTTAAGCGTACATATCACATCACCATCAAACGCATCCACAACTGTTCAAAAGCATAGGGTCGATGACTTTTTTGAAAGTTATGCTATGTTATACCAAAGCTGCATTTATTTGGTCAAAAATACAGAAATATTGTGAAATGTTTCTAATGTAATATTTAAAAAAAAAAAAAAAAAAAAAGCTGAATTTTCAGCATCATTACACCAGTCTTCAGTGTCACATGATCCTTCAGAAATCATTTTAATATGCTGATTTGGTGCTCAAGAAACATTTATTTTTTATCAATGCTGAAAACAGTTGTGCTGCTTAAATACTTTTTTTCTGGATTCTTTGATTAATAAAAAGTTTAATTTATTTGCAATAGAAATCATTTGTAACATTATAATTGTCTTTACGGTCACTTTTGATCAATAGATTTACATACTAATATTCTATCCAATACTTATTTTCATGTTATTATGGTTGATATTAAAATTCTATACTAATTTGTCTAAATATATTAAAAATACTATATAACTAATAATAATAAAAATAATATAACAATAACTATATCCTTAAAATACAGAGTAATTACCTAGACAGCAACATAGTGTGGCCCAGATCCGGCCCACATCAGGTACAGTGGTGATCAGAATTATTGGAAGCCTTAGTAAATATGATCAAAGATGACTATAAAAATAAATCTGCATTGTTTATCCTTTTGATCTTTAATTCATAAAATTAGCAAAAATCAAATCTTTCATTGAAGGAAAAGAATTGAAAGTGGGGGGGAAAAAAAAAAAATCACATTATGAAATAAATGGTTTTCTCCAAAACACGTTGGCCACAATTATTGGCACCCTTTTATTCAGTACTTTTTCCTCCTTTTGCCAAGGTAACAGCTCTGAGTTTTCTTCTATAATGCCTGATGAGAACAGAGACCATTCCTTCATACAGAATCTCTCCAGATCCTTCAGATTCCAGCTCCATGCTGGTTCTTCTTCTCTTCAGTTCACTCCACTCATTTTCTTTAGGATTCAGGTCAGAGGACTGGGACGACCATGGCAGAAGCTTCATTTCGTGCTCAGTGACACATTTTTGTGTTGGATTTGATGTTTGTTTTGGATCATTGTCCTGATGGAAGCTCCAACCACTGCCCATTATTGGATTTCTAGCAGAAGTGGTCAGGTTTTGATTTTTTTTATCTGTTGGTATTTGATAGAATCCATGAAGCCATGTATCTGAACAAGATGTCCAGGACCTCCAGCAGAAAAGTAGGCCACAACATTAAAGATCCAACAGTATATTTAACCGTGGACATGGGGTACTTTTTATCCATGTGTGCACCAAACCCATCTGGTGGATTTGCTGCCACAAAGCTCTTTTTTTAGTTTCATCTGACCACAGAAGCCGGTCCCGTTTGAAGTTCCAGTCTTGTCTGACAACTGAATATGCTGGAGATTGTTTCTGGATGAGAGTAGAGGATTTTTCTTGAAACCCTCCCGAACAACTTGTGGGGATGTAGGTGCTGTTTGGTCATTTTTTTAGGCTTTCTGAGACTCAAGAATCAACTAATCTCTGCAGTTCTCCAGCTGTGATCCTTGAAGAGTCTTTGGCCACTCAAACTTTCCTTCTCACTGTGCATTAGGACGATTTAGACACACGTCCTCTTCCAGGCAGATTTTTAACATCTTTAGTTGATTGGAACTTCTTAATTATTGAAATGGGGATTTTCAATGCTTTAGCTATTTTCTTACAGCCACTTTCTATTTTGTGAAGCTCAACAATCTTTTGCTGCACATCAGAACTATATTGTTTGTTTTTACTCATTGTGATGAATGTTTAAGGGAATTTGGCCTTTGTGTTTCCTCATGTTTGTACTCCTGTGGAACAGGAAGTCATGGCAGGACAATTTCATGTTTATGATCACCCTGGTGTGCTAAAAAATGTAAATATGAATGGGAATATACTTCAGAGATATTTTACTCATAAATATTCTAGGGGTGCCAATAATTGTGGCAAACGTGTTTTGAAGATAAACATTTATTTCATAATGTGAAACCCCACTTTCAATTCTTTTCCTTCAATGAAAGGTTTTAATTTTTGCTAATTTTAATAATTAAAGATCAAAATGATAAACAACGCAGATTTATTTTTAGTCATCTTTGATCATATTTACCAGTGGTGCCAATTATTCTGATCACCACTGTACATGTGGATTACACACGGACCAGATGTGGGCCGGATCTGGGCCGACGCTATGTTGCTGTCAGGGTAGGGTTGTCATTTTACTCATTCACAGTATTTTGTGTATGCCATTATACAAGGCACTGTAAAGGCCAAACTCAGTTCAAAGGACTAAGCTAGAAAAAAGACCGGTCTACAGAAACTGAAAATTGAGCTCTGAACTAAAAGTTGAATGGGAAAGGATCTAATTACAACCTCAGGCCACATGTAACATGATCTGAGTTCAGTCAGAGATGATTACCTGCTATACAGAGATGCTAAACTTGAGTTCGGAAGTTCTTAAATAAAATTACAAGATTTGAAGGGGATTATAAAAAGCTGAGTTATTATCATAACAGTCCAATTTTCCTCAGTGAACAGATTATAATATATTTCATGTTAAGCAAATGCTTTGACAGAATTTTGTGATCAAATAACACCAAATTTTTCATGCTATAAAAATATAGTTTAATTTAATATCCTATTTATCTCTTCAGCAGGTGGTCATGCTATCAAGACTTTCATGTCATGCCCAGGGGAAACCCTTTAAAAAAAAAATATATATATATATATTCACAACACAGCGGAGGCAAACACAGTGTTACATCTCACGTCTTTAAAGTCAGTGGTAGTCAAACCTCAGCACAGCTTCAAAATACGCTTTCTGCATGAGGTGTAATCTTGAAAGCGGAGTATACGGAAGATATCTCAGGCTTGGCTTGCTCATTATTTGAGAAGAACAGGTTGGGGTGCCATTGATATTTACCTGTGCAGTTGCTGCTGTTGTCATGGTGACCGCAGGACACAGTCCTATTCGCTGGTGCTTTTGTGGTATTCCATTCAGCCTGGGAATATTTGCATAGGACAACAGCTGAGGGCACACAACAAACAAATCACAGGTGGCATCATGCATATCTGGAGAACTGTACCATTAGATTGCTTTGCAGGATTTTTCAGGCAAATTATATAGGCCTCTTGAATGTGGTTACACTTTAAAATCCCTCCCTCCATGATTAACCAATAGCAGGTCTTCTAATGAGCTAAACTGAATTCCAGTGCTAAAAATACAATAGTATAAAGTAAGTTAGACACTCAGCTAAAGCAATGTCACGAACACATTAATAAATACAAATAAAGCAGCTATTTGTAGAAGGAAAAGTTGGCAAACGGGTACTTCTACAATCTATAGAGTGGTAAAATGTGCTTTGTAGACAAACAAAACACAGTTAAAGGCGATGAATACAAACCAACAATGGTGAAACGTACCTGCTATTAATCCCAAAATGAACCTGCGCGTCCTGTCCATTTGGATTTCGCGTTGTGCGTCACACTGAAGACTTCAATCCACGAGTTGCTGCTTCAGATTCAGACTTCATGTCGTTCATTTTCGAACTATTATTTTATTGAACGACTATAATAAGTTACTATTAACTTTTCAGCAGTCTTCTCAAAGTTTACCTTCGTGTCCTCAAGCTTAGAGGAGAGTGAAGGTTGGCTCAATAGAGGCGTGCGTGGGAGGTGCTAGTGTGTATCTTGTGTATCCTCCGCCTTTATGTTTGAATGAACATTCAGGCCTACTTTGGGCTTTTATTATTAGAGTTTCGGTAAGATATTTTCACCAAACTTGTTATACTCAAGTATGAGCTCATTCTGTACTCACAAGAAAAAATACGGGGCGATTCACCACTTGGTAGCGTTATAATGCGAATAAAACATGGAAACAGCTATAACAACCGTTTGTCAAGGCTAAATACATGTTCGATAAAATAAGGATTTTTATTAAGTATTGAAAAATGGATGACCAGGCATCACACAATATAATCTTGAAGTGGAGTACCTAACTCTGAAAAGAAATCTCAGAGGAAAAATGTAAAAGAAAAAGCCAGAGACTGATATTTTTCAGATTATTAAAGGATTAGTTAACTTTCAAATGAAAATTTCCTGATAATGTAGCCTACTCACCCCCATGTCATCCAAGATGCATGTCTTTCTTTCTTCAGTCAAAAAGATGAAAACATTCCAGGATTTTTCTCCATATAGTGGAATTCAAACAGATGATGGTCAAAATTAGTTTCAGTGCAGCATCAAAACGTTCTTCACGATCCCAGACGAGAAATAAGGGTCTTATATAGAGAAAATATAAAATATATAAAAAAAACATTATATACGTTTTAACCATAAATGCTCATCTTGAAATAGCTCTCTTCTTCTTCTTTATTAGAAGTCTGGCAGTGTAGACATTGCTAATTACTGCCCTCCACAGGTCAAAGTTTGAACTAATTGTTATATACTTGCACTAGTATATTGTATTTGACAATTTAGTTCAAACTTTGACCTGTAGAGGGCAGTGATTAACTTAGCAGTGTCTACACTGCTGGAATTCAAATGAAGAAGAAGAAGAGACCTAGTTCAAGATGAGCATTTATGGTTAAAATGTATAAAATTGTAAAAAAAAAAAAATTAGAAAATGAGTGATAGTTTCTCTAAGACCCTTATTTCTCATCTGGGATCGCTGTAAACTGTAATTTTTACCTTCAACCGTTTGGGCTCCATTGAAGTCCACTATATGGAGAAAAATCCTGGAATGTTTTCATCAAAAAACGTAATTTCTTTTCGACTGAAGAAAGAAAGATATAAACATCTTGGATGACATGGGGGTGAGTAAATTATCAGGAAATTTTAATTTGAAAGTGAACTAATCCTTTAAACCACAAGGGGGCATTAAAAAAAATAGTAAAAAAATACAAAATATTTTTACAGCTGTTGATGTATTGAATAATATGTTTGCATTTTATTATCCCATTTACAGAATTGTATAATCTTAATGTTTCATTTTCCATTATGCTTTCTAAAGACAAATGAAATTATGAGATTAATCACAATTCTTATTTCATTCTATTGACCGCCTTTTCAACAGTAAGTAATAAAAAAAATTGTGAATAAAAACTGTGATTATAAAGACAACCAACATGTTTCCAAGAACAGGGAAAATTTAACACACATATTTGTGTGTCCTTTGCTTCAAAGAGTTTGAAAACCCCTGGCTCTCAGAATCATTAGTGCATAGATTCTTCAGTCAGGGTAGACCAAGGAGAAGCCTGAGTCTCCTAAATCCCCTCATGTGTCCAGACGGCGCTTTAATAGAGCTGAGACTGCCCTGTGGACACACCACGCTGCTGGAGTGAGGGCTTGTGTTCACTGATGGCCGTGGGATTTCTCTTGGGAGATGGAGAAGATTGTGTGACTGGCAGGGGTTGCTCTCCCCGTCGCACACAAGCCGCGCATTAACAAGCGCCACAGCAAACAACCACCCCTTCAGCAAATGCCATGCCCAATTTAGCACAGACACTGCATGGCAGATACAAGCCACTCACTCTTGAGAGATGCATGTAAACCATATTTTAAGTAAAATGTGCTCATATAATGGTACAGATTGATGGTATTTTATTTATGTATAATATAGGACTGAACAGGCAATACAATAGAGAACAACAGCAGCAATAACAAAGATATCTTGTAGAACAATGAGGAATATTTTTGATTTTCACCAACTAATTATGTACGCCTATTGGCTACCCAAACATTAAAAGTAAAATCAAAGGGTTTTAAGATTTTGTAAATCATAATTATGACAACAAAAGCCACTAAAAAAGTCAAATTTATGACATAAAAAGTCAAAATTAGGCGATAAAAAAAAATTGATAGAAACATTTAGTAAAAAAATTAAACATTGAGATTTTTAAAATAAAATTGGTCATAATATTTATCATTATAATATAAATTTTTATCTCATAATTTTTACTTTCAGCCTCATACTTATGATTTACCAAAGCATGTTTTTGGATGTGTTAGAAATGGGCTTCCATACATACAGAATATATCCTGCAGAGAATTGTGTGATGGGCCTCTTTAACCTTTAGTGCAAAAGGGTATGCCCAATAAAAGTTAAAGGTTTTAACCCAATCTAAAACCTCAATATCACCAACATTGAATAATGCCTGCTGTGGCCTTTATTCATACATGAACAAGCCACATAAAGGCCACTGCAGGCATTATTGAAAGTTGGAGATATTGAGGTTTTAGAATAGGTTAAATCCTTGCAGCTCTCAACAGTAGTAAACATCGCCGCCTGGTGGGCAAAACCGGCCACTGCAGTTTTTTTAATCCACTAATTTTGATTCACAAATTAGACGTTTGAGTAATTTAAACTTTCCATAATTTTCTATTATTTGGAAATATCTGCAAAAAGAGTTTAAATAAACCCACAGGTGGCTTATGAATAAAACTACAGTCACTACCTAACAAGAATACCTTCCCTCTTTAGGAAAATCAATATGTTGGTTGTTTATTTTAGATGAGGTTATGTTCTTTCAATGCAGTGCTCTTTAAATCTTCTTAAATGTTAAATGTTTACATGACAAAACTTGTCATATTGTAACAATCATTTAAATTAATTGAATTTTTTCACATTCGCAATATTCCTCTGTATTTATACCAGCTGTGTTCTCACTTAAGCCCAAATGTTTCAGACTCTCTGCAACAATCATCACCACACACAAAGTAACAAGTGCAACGAGAGCTCTTAAGTCTGCCTTTGGAAGAAGTCTCGTATGTCTCGACCATTTTTTTCCTATCTAAATTTAGCTGAACGTAGCGCTTTGCACACACCGACGTGAATCACACAGACAGAAGAGGACTAAGAATCAAAAGTCTTGATTGCTATAGTGCAGAGGCTGCCTTTCTGCATGGATACTGAATCACTTTGACATGTCAAACAAAATGTCCTGACAAATGAGTGCTTTGCTGAAAATCAGTTTATTTTAACAGATGTAAAATAGATTAAATCTAGTCCATGAAGTATTAAAAATGTGTCTTAAGCTCGATATTTATAATAAATATACATTTTCATAAACAAAACATGTTGATTTTAGATTAAGAGACTGATTAATTTAATTCAAGTTTGAAGTTCCCTCACATAAATAATCTCACAGCAAAATATTGAATGTCCATGATTCTCCAGTGAAAGCAGTCTTTATCTGAGCTCATTTGCATACCGGAGCTCGTGCTTCAATCAGAACATAGAATGCAAATGAGAACCCAGGCAGCTTAATGTGTTCTCCAGGTTGCAGCTCACGTCCCTCCAATGGAGGAAGTGTTCGGTCATCGACCATCATTAGCACTTCTCCATTCAATTTGACTGACCTAGAGAGGAACAAAAAAAGTGGGATTTAACAATCTCAATGTTGTTACTGTGGTAGTTGAGTAAAAACTGGAAAGTGTATAACTTGGTCGAAAATTCATTTACGCTTTTATACCATTTTATTCACATTTCTGACTGTTTTCAGTCTTGACAAATTACCTATTAAAAGTAGAATATTCTCTGTAGTCTACTACAATACTCTCTATTCTACTCTGTAGAATGTTCTCTATAGTAAAGTGTAGCATAGCATTACACACCACAAAAGGTGATTGTTGTGTGCTAGCAAACAGATTATACATTGCGAGACCTTGAGACATTACCTGGAATAAAGGCTGTGTTCACTGGCCTCAGCTGACTGTAGCACAAATGCTTCAATGGTGCTGTTGGCCAAATGGGTGGGCAGACTAATCGTGGCTTCATTTTTGTTAAGGTTTAAGGCAAATAAGGTCACAGCACCTTGTCTGTAATGTGTACTGGAAAGGACATATGATATGTTAAAAAGGGTTAACCACTGTTTCTTTAAAAAGATGATTGTAAGCAAGCATGTACCTTTTTCTGTTAGTGCAGTGGAGGTATACCCGTATTGCTTTCTTTGGTCCAGAATTCGTAAGAACTTCTGCTTTTAAGACCTCTGTGCCAACAAGTCGTTTGTATAGCAATGATAGCCAGTAATCCTGACATATGTATAAAGCAGTTTAAAAGTAAAGAAAGAAGAAGAAAAAAAATCGTTCACATTCCTGAGCTGTTATGGAAGTTGAAGTTATAAGAAAGATCAAACACATAAGAAACCCTTACTGGAAGGGGATCTAGATTATCATCCACTAAATGGTACGTGCCGGAACCAATTAACACCTGTCTGATAACAACATCCACACCAAGCTTAGCAGCAAGTCCCAGTTTGTCCAGCCACCTTTAATAAACAAAACAGATTGAAATACATTTCATTTATAATATGCATTTATTCAGCTAGGATGAATTACACAGATAAAAGGTGACATTAAAGACATTTATAATTGTACAAAAGATGTATATTTCAAATAAATGATGTTGTTTTGTATTTTCTATTCATGAAAGAATCCTTAGAAATTGTGCCATGGTTTGCACAAAAATATTAAGCAGCACAACAGACTTTAACATTGATAATTATAATAAGAAACGTTCAATGAACACCAAATAAGCATATCTTTCTGAAAGATCATGTGACACTGAAGACTGGAGTAATGGCTGCTGAAAATTAAATTGTTATAAAGGTGCCCTAGAATTGAAAATTGAATTTACCTTGGCATAGTTGAATAACAAGAGTTCAGTACATGGAAAGGAAATACAGCGAGTCTCAAACGCCATTGTTTCCTCCTTCTTATATAAAGACCTCCGAAGAACAGGCGAATCTCAACTAGGGGTGGGACAAAATATCGATATGGCGATATATCGTCATGCTTCTCTGTGCGATACGAGAATCGTATCGCTGCGCCAAATATCGATATTTTAATTTAAAAAAATAAAGCGCTATATATAGATTTCTTTGCTCATAACGTCCTACTTCAAGGCGGCGTTCAACACATGAATGAGGGAAACGTGAACTTAAGTTAACTAGCCTAAGAAAAAGAGGTTATTAACAGGATGGCGGACAGCAGTGTGAGTAAAATAGATGCCCCAGCCACGTTTAAGTTCAAAGTCTTGACGCACTTTTATACCATTGATGTGACAGTCGTAGTCATCTTTGACGTTCTTCACCGCGCGCTTACACGGGAGCATTTGAAAGCATATATTAGGGATCCTCTGATAAACGCCTGCTTTCGAACGCTCCTGTGTATATCTAAGCACTTGAACGTCAAAGGGGTCTGTTTGCACCTGGTGACTTCATGCATTTTCTCTGATCGGATGGCTATCTGATCGTGAAAAGACCAGGTCTAAATGCCTAAAAACGCATTTGAGACGGATTTAAATCCGATCGCTCAAACCACTTCAGGAGATGGTCTGGGACGCATTCCAGTCAAAACTGTCTATGCTCAGTCTAAATGCATCTGGTTGTTGAAACTACATATGTAAATTTTACTTCTCCCAAAAATACTAAAACTGAAACATGTGAGAGTCAGATATGACAACGCTACTGCATCACACATCGCCGCAGATCTCTTCAGCAAGCTGACGCGCAAACTGCCGCATATGAAAGTGAAAGTAAGTCGCAGACGCATAACACACAGTTATCTTCATTAAAAGTAATGAGACCTTTTACCAGTGCTGTTGCCGCTCTCTCCTATTACAGTCTTTGATTTTGAAATTAACTGATGGTCAATAAAATGCACCTCATATTTCTTGCTTTCGGTGACGTGAACTCTATTAAATGTACATATAAGATCAGATTTATCCGTTAACCTGCACTTAACCTTTTCACGTGCATTTTGTTTTCATATTAAGACCAATATCGCGATGTATCATTATAGGATTGTCTAGCGATATATCGATTATCGTAGAATCGCTGACTCGCGATATTATCGTTATCGTGAGCCATTTATCGTGATAGTATCGTATCGTGAGGTACCCTCCGATTCCCACCCCTAATCTCAACATAACACTGACTGTTACGTAACAGTCGGGATCATTAATAAGTACGCCCCCAATATTTGCATATGCCAGCCCATGTTCACGGTTTTACACAAGGGCAGGCAGCATTAACGTCTGGATCTGTGCACAGCTGAATCATTAGACTAGGTAAGCAAGCAAGAACAATATAGCGAAAAATGGCAGATGGAGCAATAATAACTGACATGATCCATGATATCATGATATTTTTAGTGATATTTGTAAATTGTCTTTCTAAATGTTTCAATAGCATGTTGCTAATGTACTGTTAAATATGGTTAAAGTTACCATCGTTTATTATTCACAGAGGCAAGAGCTGTCTGATTTTCATTATTAAACACTTGCAGTCTGTATAATTCATAAACACAACTTCATTCTTTATAAATCTCTCCAACAGTGTAGCATTAGCTGTTAGCCACGGAGCACTATCAAACTCATTCAGAATCAAATGAAAACATCCAAATAAATACTATACTCACATGATCCGACGCATGCATGCAGCATGCATGACAAACATTTTGTAAAGATACATTTGAGGGTTATATTAGCTGTGTGGACTTTGTTTTTGCACTGTAATAGTAGAGCGCTCAGGGGCAGGGAGCATGCGATTTAAAGGGGCCGCAGCATGAATCGGTGCATTTATAATGATGCCCCAAAATAGGCAGTTAAAAAATGAATTAAAAAAATCTATGGGGTATTTTGAGCTGAAACTTCACAGACACATTCAGGGGACACCTTAGACATACATTATATCTTGTGAAAAAGGCACCTTTAAAATGTATTAAAAAAGAAAACAGCTATTTTAAATTATAAGTATTACTGTTTTTACTGTACTTTTGATCCGATAAATGCAGCCTTGATGAGCGTAAAAAAATTCTAGCCCCAAACTTTTAAACTTTTTAAACATTTTCTTATATTTAAACTGTTAAACACACATTAAATAATCTTTACTTAAATGCAAAACCATTTCATTTTTTAATTACAACAAATTGTATATTAACTGTATAAATAACTGAGTAGAACTGACATTTTATCATTTTCACTGCCATTTGTATAAACTGATTTTAAGGGTGCAGTAAGCAATTTCTGAGAAACTATTGAAATCAACCCAAACAAAAACATCCCTCCCTTAATTGCACCACCCCCAAAATGCACAAATACTCAATGCAAGAGTGGATCTTTATCATAGCTGAAGCAAAGCATAATAATGCTTCATGAAAAATAATGCGAAGATGACGAACAAATGACAAGAACAAAAAAAATGAACACATACAGTACAGTACAGTACACAAAAGTACACATGCAAGAGTTGGTTGTTAGTCGGCAGCAGCACACCAGCTCCAGACAAATGACACTCAAAACTGTCCTGTTACTATAGCTAACATTACAACAACAGCAAATCTTGGTTCTATGAAACATAGTAAAACCAATATGACTCATGTATGGAGCAGAAACAATGCAACCTCTGTCTGTTTTCAAGCCTTCCTGTTTGGGTCTCTCCAGCACTGGAAAGCTTTTCTAATATTAACATGGGTCCTAAAGCTCTTGCCTGATCATAACCCTTCTTTTTCCAGTGATATTCCTCTGACCTTGTCTCTTTTGTAATGTCTCTCAGACATCTCTCTTTCTACAGTCTTTCTTCAAATCTCACTCTTGCTCACTTTCTCTCCTCCCCCATCATAAGTGGACACGCCCCCTACTGCTGATTGGCTACAAGTGTGTTGTGGTGCTCAGTCCGATCCACTTTCAACAGCATTTCTCAGAAATCACTTACTGCACCTTTTAAATGTACATTAAAATATATTGGAAGTTTTAATGTATTGATGAACTTTCAACAAAAACTGGTGTGAAGTGGGAAAAAAAACTATGACTCACATAAAACCAGCTACAAATGTGTCCGACAGACCAACAGCGCCTCCACCATATGCCGAGCTCGTCTCTCCCAGCCAAATCTTCTTCCCCGGAGAAACAGATTCAACGGTCTAAAGGCAGAGTGCTTATCAGTTCACTTCAGTTAATTTATTCATCTGACATTTCTTACTGTAGAATATGAGAAATTAGGATGCCACGAGAGAGTTCCTATTTTAATGTATTATGCAGAATTACTCTTTTACCTCGAAGACCTCGTTAATTTTTGTTGCCAGAGTATCAAGCACATGAGGGTCAAGGAAATCCTCTAAAGATGTGTCTCTGCCATTCACATAATAGCTGTTAAGAAAGAAAATGGAAAGCAAGTTCAGTACAAAGATTCAATTATGATTTATTTTTGATTTTGTGAAATGAAGTAAATCATATCTTACTGGTGCCAGGTGCATGCAGTAATAGCCTCTGCTCCAGTCTCCAAAAACCTATAAATGTGAATGTTCAACCATGTCACCTTTTATTTGATGGCCAAATGCATAAGTAAGACAAGAAACTACTCTGGAAATATATTTATTTTCTCAGAACACTTACCTAGTTAACAAATCTTTGCGGTGATCTCGTGGCTGACTAATATCTGGTCCATATAGACCTGATGAGTTGTAGATCGTGGATTCCTGAAGGATTTGATGCAAATGGACAAAATCCTGACCGAGCTGGTACCCATCCACTCTGATTCCAGCTTTTTTCTCATAGCTGTTGGGTTCTAAAGCAAGGGATTTAATGATAAGAAATCAACTTAGATAATAACAAATAATCATATAAAAGTCAAGCCTAATCAAAAAGAAATATCCCAAAGCCTACCATTCCCCAGCTCCCAGGACATCACATACTGCCTGGACTCACAGTACTTCAACAGCAGTTCTGCATTCGAGCTGTCCCATGTGTTTTCACTGGTTCGGAGCAAAGCGTTCAAACCAAAGATGAGGTCCAAACCAGAGCAGTTTGCAAAGGCATACAGCAAGTCCAAAGCATATTCTGTGAGAAAGACAGACACTTGACTTTCCATTTGATAGATATGATTGTGATATCACTGAAAATATGAATACATTACAGGGCTCAACAATAATGATGGCCCAGGGCCAGTCTGAGAGAGTTTCTGTAGGATGATGGCCTCACAAATGTTTTTGTGAGGTACCGATCATGGTTGTTGAATGTTACTTAAGCAAACTTTACAGCTGATCATGGCAACATGATATATACTGCCATACATAAAAATAAATAAATAAATAAAAAAAAAAAATCTGTTTTCTGACACAGCTGGAAACTTGTAATTGTGGAGCCCTGACATGAAATTACATTGTTGCTAGAGAACATTGTTTTTTTTTAAATTCCCCATTAGGTAATAATTTAACAGTAGTGGAAATAAAACTTACCAGAGAATTTCGTCTTTTTGTATTTTCCCTCTAGTTCCTCCTTAAGTAATGTATTTGACTGTAGGACCCATTCTTGCTTTAACTGATTTTCCAGCAATGGAGGCAATTCGAGTCTCTTACATACATTTCCTGACAGAATGACATCAGATGTGCTGATTAAAAAAATCCAATTATAATAATAATAATAATATAAAAAACACAAAAAATAGTAAATATATTAAGTGCAGTCTACAGTTGCTAAAGAGTTTATACATACACACACACACACACACACACACACACACACACACACACACACACACACACACTTTGTTTTTGTGAATTGTAGGGACTTTCCATAGGCCGCACTGGCGTAGGAACCGGGGGGGACGGGGGGGACGTGTCCCCCTCAATATTGGAAAATGCTGCATGTGTCCCACCCAAAAATTAGCCTATACACCGCAGGAACAAAAACTGTACATTTTGAACTTTTATTTTGAATACGCGACGAAGAAGATATTCGGTTTTGTCAGTCAAACCCAGAGTGATTTCATTCATGTTTGAATAATCACCATTCGCCAATCACCAGCTTCATATTCTTCACTTTTCACCTATAGTCGGACTCGGAGCATCTGATTGGTAGAGAGAAGTCAACATTACACTACGAACATTCAAATACGTTATTGGTGCGCACCAGCTTTGAACGACTCGACTTTGTATGAGGTAAATTAGTCTCAGTCAAGCGGTTTAAATTAACAAGCTTTTTAAAACTGAATTATGGATACGAGGCATGACATTAAATCAACAGTGGAATTTTGTATGGCACGTATGTTATGCTTTGCGAGAGGAGGTTAACGTTACGTTAGGTAGATAGCCATATAGCGGGCAATCGATTTCTCTGTTAACCTTAGCAAAAGTAAAACGTTCTGTCATCTCTTTTCAGCATAATGCCACCACAGAAAAAAATAAAACCAAAGGAAATAACGTTGCTGAAGTTTTTTACAAAGAGTAAGGTTAGTGTAAATAGTTATAATACAACACATTTTACACAAGGACAGGGCGACATCATAACCTTCATTTACCAAGCCTATATTTACATTAAAAAATTATATAATTTGTCATCAGGAGAAGGCTGGTATTATCAGGAAAGAGGCAGGTGAGGAAGGAGTGGCACATGAAGTAACAGGTGGAGGTTGTGAGGTGAGGTCTTAAAAGGAATTAATGATGACTATGAAAGTTTTTGCCTTTTATAAATTTTTCACATACAGAAGAGCCCACGATAAACATAACTGACCATGTATAAGTCCACTATTACTTTGTTTGCAATATCATATTGGCTACTTTGAGAACAAAATACTGATACCAAACTAAAGTGGGACATTGTCTGGGGGGAAGGAGCATGGGGAGCAGGTGGGGCACTGGCATTAGAGGGGAATATTAGACTTAAGCATCAATTTCATTAGCTTCATAGTCAGCTTAGATAATAAGCTTTGTTTTACTGTTATAAACTTTTTAATAGAAAAGTAAAATGTTATTGATATAGATAATAATGATAGTTCTAGTTCCAAGTGCCTATATCCAAAGCCGTATGTGACTGTTGTGTTTTTGTATTTTTTTGGGGTTACAAATCAAATATTTGCCTTGTAAAGTGCCCCTTTCCTTTCTGCCCGCAATTGCAGGGGGGCTTGTACACTTTTATGTTTCCCAACTTCAATATTTGTGTAATAATAAATAGATAAATTAAACAGATGAACAGATGATAAACAGATGATTTTGTTTATTTATTTTGCTGTTATTTCATATATGTCGTACCACGTGACGTCACCATACTGTATGTTACTATTATGGTGGCGAGATGGACGTTGATTCATAATGGCCAAAATGTCCCCCCCAATGTCAAAGTGGTTCCTACGCCCCTGATAGGCCGCAATGCATTTTATACTTTACAAACCGTACTTTCTATCCCCCTACCCTACCCCTACCCCTAACCATCACAGGAAACTGTGCACACCTTTATTTTCTCACAAAAACATCATTTAGTATTTTTATTAATTTTTAATTATTAATCCCCACGATGTAGGTGAACACACACACACACACACACAAATATATCTGTCAAACCAAAATTTATTCAGACACCTTCAAAATTTCACACATTATCAGTTTATTTGATATATATATATAATTATATACACACACACACACACACACATACATTCACCTAAAGGATTATTAGGAACACCTGTTCAATTTCTCATTAATGCAATTATCTAATCAACCAATCACATGGCAGTTGCTTCAATGCATTTAGGGGTGTGGTCCTGGTCAAGACAATCTCCTGAACTCCAAACTGAATGTCAGAATGGGAAAGAAAGGCGATTTAAGCAATTTTGAGCGTGGCATGGTTGTTTGTGCCAGACGGGCCGGTCTGAGTATTTCACAATCTGCTCAGTTACTGGGATTTTCACGCACAACCATTTCTAGGGTTTACAAAGAATGGTGTGAAAAGGGAAAAACATCCAGTATGCGGCAGTCCTGTGGGTGAAAATGCCTTGTTGATGCTAGAGGTCAGAGGAGAATGGGCTGACTGATTCAAGCTGATAGAAGAGCAACGTTGACTGAAATAACCACTCCTTACAACCGAGGTATGCAGCAAAGCATTTGTGAAGCCACAACACGCACAACCTTGAGGCGGATGGGTTACAACAGCAGAAGACCCCACCGGGTACCACTCATCTCCACTACAAATAGGAAAAAGAGGCTACAATTTGCACAAGCTCACCAAAATTGGACAGTTGAAGACTGGAAAAATGTTGCCTGGTCTGATGAGTCTCAATTTCTGTTGAGACATTCAGATGGTAGAGTCAGAATTTGGCGTAAACAGAATGAGAACATGGATCCATCATGCCTTTGTTACCACTGTGCAGGCTGGTGGTGGTGGTGTAATGGTGTGGGGGATGTTTTCTTGGCACACTTTAGGCCCCTTAGTGCCAATTGGGCATCGTTTAAATGCCACGGCCTACCTGAGCATTGTTTCTGACCATGTCCATCCCTTTATGACCACCATGTACCCATCCTCTGATGGTTACTTCCAGCAGGATAATGCACCATGTCACAAAGCTCGAATCATTTCAAATTGGTTTCTTGAACATGACCATGAGTTCACTGTACTAAAATGGCCCCCACAGTCACCAGATCTCAACCCAATAGAGCATCTTTGGGATGTGGTGGAACAGGAGCTTCATGCCCTGGATGTGCATCCCACAAATCTCCATCAACTGCAAGATGCTATCCTATCAATATGGATCAACATTTCTAAAGAATGCTTTCAGCACCTTGTTGAATCAATGCCAAGTAGAATAGTGTGTGTGTGTGTGTGTGTGTGTGTGTGTGTGTATATAATTTTATATATATATATATATATAATAATTTAAAAAAGATTTTTTTAATATATATATATATAATTTTATATTATATTTTATATATTAAAAAAAGAAAATATATATAATATTAAAATATATATATATTTTAATATATAATATATATATTTTTAATATATAAATATATATATATATATATATATATATATTAAAAAATATTATATATATTTTTATATATTAAAAAATATAATATATATATATAATATTAATATATATATATTTTAATATTATATATATATATATATATATATATATATATATATATATATATATATATATATATATATTTTTTTTTTTAAGTAATAGAATATGACAAACTCAGAGTTAAACTGTCATAAATAAATAAATCATCTGTCATAAATAATTTTAATTATGTCAGATAACACTTAAGAAAAACATGGTCAGGTCAAAGTGTCTGAATCATTTTTGGTTTGACTGTATATATATATATATATATATATATGCACTGTATATGTGTGGTTGTCAGATGTGGAACAAGCATAGGTACGTGTTGTACCTGTGGTTACTCTAATGAACATTATGTTCAGGGTGTTTAGTATGAATCAGTTTACTGTTCCCAAATTAAAGCAAAACTGGAATCATGCTGTTAAAGTCAGATGACAACACACCACAGTCAGCCTTCCCGACTGCAGGATGTGGTTAACGAGCTCATGTACTGATGCTAAGTAAAAGAAGTTACCTAGAACAGATCTGCTGCTGTTTTCTCTTGCTTGAAAATATCTTCCACGTGGGTTGAATTTCATAAAATCTTGTTTGGTACCTCCAAATCGCAGAAACGCTGGGATCAAGGCTTTGGCAAGGGTTCTTAACTTTGGTGAACTACATAAACATATCATCACTTCTTTTAAAGTTACATCACAACTTTATTTATTTGAGCTCAGCTTTAAGAAAACTTTTGAAGGACTTACTTCAGTAGGTTCATGAACTTCTCCTCGGCTATTAAACTCGCATCTATAGCCACGGAGAGAAACCTTTCATCCACCTTTCGGGCCACATTGGACAGATCCAGATCAACGCGAATGGACTGAACATCATCGACAGATATCACTGTTTTGGCGTCGCCACACAACGCGCGAAACAAAACAAGAGCGACAATCGTGGAAACTGCTGTGGCTGCAGACTTCATCTGTTCAATCTACCGTTTTTCTCATTCAGTAGTCGATTGCATCGGTTTCACGCGCTCATCCAAAACACACAGGCGAAAAATATGTTTTTGACACCATAAAAGACCTACTTCCTTCTTTCTTTTTTGACTGTAGAGAAGGAACCAGTTCATGACTAATTATTTGAAATATCTCACGCCAGTGACTCCTGGGCGTGGCTTCAGCGCATTCATTTATTTGCATACCTTACCTGATTGGCTGGAACTCACAACAGAGGCAGTGCTGGAACTGTAACAAGCTGTTTGTGGCTGAGTGGCGATTGTAAAATCTTTGAGATATAAAATAACACATGATAATGGTAATAAGTAACAGAGATGTTACAAAATCCGGGGTTACTCCCATTTTTATTTCAGCCAGACATATTAGGCACAATATAGTTTACATAATACCAGATAGATTAAATAATATACATACTATTTACATCATATAAATAAAAAATAAACAGGAATTTACAAAGATGGGAGATCAGCTGGCAACATAAGCAGATCATCCACCTCCTCCTGCAAGGCCTCCGCTTTTTCTTTTATTAACATCTGAAAATGAACAGAGAAAGTTAATATGATGAATACACAAAGGTGTTTTCTTTTATACATCACCCAAAAATTTAAAGGGTTAGTTCATCCAAAAATGAAAATAATGTAATTTATTACTCACCCTCATGCTGTTCCACACCCATAAGACCTTTGTTAATCTTAGGAACACAAATTAAGATATTTTTGTTGAAATCCGATGGCTCAGTGAGGCCTGCATAGGGAGCAATGACATTTCCTCTTTCTTTAAGATCCATTAATGTACTAAAAACATATTTAAATCAGTTCATGTGAGTACAGTGGTTCAATATTAATATTATAAAGCGACGAGAATATTTTTGGAGCACTAAAAAAAAAAAAACTAAATAATGACTTATATAGGGATAGCCGGTTTCAAAACACTGCTTCAGGAAGCTTCGGAGCATTATAAATCACCGTGTCGAATCATGATTCGGATTGCGTGTCAAACTGCCAAACTGCTGAAATCATGTGACTTTGGCGCTCCGAACTGCTGATTCGACAAACTGATTCATTTGTGCTCCGAAGCTTCCTGAAGCAGTGTTTTGAAATCGGCCATCAATATATAAGTCGTTATTTAGTTTTTTTGGCGCACCAAAAATATTCTCGTCACTTTATAATATTAATATTGAACCACTGTTCTCACATGAACTGATTTAAATATGTTTTTAGTACCTTTACGGATCTTGAGAGAGGAAATGTCATTGCTGGCTTTGCAGGCCTCACTAAGCCATCGGATTTCACCCAAAAAATCTTAATTCGCGTTTCGAAGATTAACAAAGGTCTTACAGGTGTGGAACGGCATGAGGGTGAGTAATTAATGACATTATTCTCATTTTTGGGTGAACCCTTGAATTCTTTTACTCACTCTGATGTTGTTTCAAATCTGTATGACTTTCTTTCTGATGTAGAAGGAGAAATTTCCTGAATGTCATGGGCTACGTTTCTCAAATGCATCATGAGATAAGTTGAACGTAGAGACCATTGGTGACAATGATTCTACGATCTACTTAGGCTGACAATGCTTCTAAAGGGATAATTCACCCAAAAATGAAAATTCTGTCATCATTTACTCACCCTCAAGTAGTTGAACACAAAGGAAGATATTTGGAATAATATCAGTAACTAAACAGATCTCGCCCCCTATTTACTACCATAGTAGGAAGAATAAATACTATGGTAGTCAAGATCTGTTTTGTAACTGACATTATTCCAAATATCTTCCTTTGTGTACAGCAGAACATAGAAATTCATGCAGGTTTTTGGGTGAACTATCCCTTTAAGAAACACAGCTCTGGTCAGTATTTTGCATGCAATGACAAAAAATTAGGAAAGAATATGTCTAGCCTCAAAAAGTCTTCTTGAGTCATATGATTGCGATCATGTGAGGAAATACTTTGATAATGCCTTTATGATGATTTTGCATATTTTTTAAGGGCTGACATCAATATTTGTTGCCAATGCATTTTTGTGTGTTCCACAGAAGAAATAAAGTCATGTAGGTTTGGCTTCAGGATGAATAAATGATGACAATTTTTATTTTGGATAGATTTGTAAAATTTTGCATGTAAAAAAAGCTAATATGTAAATACAGTGTTGCCATATAGTGCGATATTGTACTTACTTTTGCTGATGCAATAATTTGATTGGCTTGTCTCTTGAAGAGGTTTTCAATAGCTCTGACCAGAATTTGTGGATCTGCGTTGGCAAGATGCGCCAGTGTCTTGTAACCAGCGTTATATAGCTGCTTAGCACGATGCTAAATCAAAAGAGAATGAAGAAGAATAAAACAAAAGCACACAAACTGAGCTTTTAAGCAAATGTTCTGGTCATAACTATTCTAGAGAAACTGAGCAGCAAGAACACACACCTCCATGACTCCAGCCACCTCCATGAGTGGAATGAGCTCAGCCTGCACACAGTAAGTCAATCTACGGGTCAGCTCTGAGAGAAGAGACTTGTAGGCCCAAAACTCCTCCAGCTCCTGAAATGGACAGACAAATCGTATAGCATTATAATCAATTATTGATTGCAAGATAGGAACAGATGTAGATAATATGTAGGATGAAACTGTATGTTTTAGGGCGTTTTCACACCTGGTTCATTTGGAGCCTTTTTATTTAACCTGACACTTAGGCATATATGAACAGAAATCATGCTCAGATCGGTCAAAAAAAACAAACAAACTCTGGAGCGGTTTGCCTGTTGTGAGAGTGAAATCTAACCCAATGGACCAACAAACCAAGCTGTATCCTAATTCATCATGGGAAATAAGTTACATAAAATGCAGCAGTGTCTGATGAGGTGAGCACATTAGTTATCGCAGCTGAAAACCAAAGAGCACCTCTTCATCTTAAAATGTTGTCTAATTGCTCTTCACCGCAACAGGTGCATTGCAAGAATGCTTTGATTCCCATGACAGCTATGCAAATAAAGCCACAATAAGCCTACAGAGCTAACTTGTCAATCCATCTTGATGGATGATGCTATGAGGAACATAAATAAGTGTAATCTGAGCAATAGGAGGATAGTTTCACTCACATGTGACTTGCATTGCATAAACACATTTTGGCAAGCTTTGAAATATTGCCTTGAGAAAGTGAACCAAACCTAGAAGAAACTGCCACATTGTAACAGTTTAAGTCTCTATTTCAAAACAAAGCAAACAATCTACAGGTCTGAAAACGCCCTTAAATTCTGCCTAGATGTGCCCTAACCTCAGTGAAGTGCAGCACAGAGGACCCAAAGGCAGAAGCTGAGCTGAGGAGAGACTGAACAAAGCCTCTAGTCAGCTGGAACCTATCGGACACGTTCCACAGGTTTGTCTCCTTCAGTAGGGAGTACAGCACTAGGGCCAGATACAACCTATTCACTACCACAATGTCCACAGACTGAGACACAGGTAGAAGAAAACAAGAACAAAATCCATTGTGAAATATATATATATATATAACTTTTTCCCCTCAGAATGCAGATTTAGCATTAATACTCTACTTAAGAGAATAAGGATTTAAGTGGTAATATATTCAATTCACTTATATATAAATATATTTATTTTTAAAACATTCTCAGCTAATGATATCTTTCTACTGCCCTCTTTGGCATATTATACGTAGGTTGTTTAATCTCAAACAAAAAAAGGGTTGTGAATCGCTCGTATGGTACTCTAAAGCATGAGAGGAATGCTGTTTTTTTACTAACCTTCCTCACGCTCTGTCCCGCTGCCTTTCTAGCCACAAAACTTTCAGGCACTCCGACTGCAGTGGCCATCTTCTGCTCAGCAGCTGACAAATTTGTAAACTGGTGCAATGAAAAATTCATATTCAGTATGAATAAACATCAGTTGAGACTAAGGAAAAGCATATTAATAGCTAACAGACGCTATTCAAAATACAAGCACTGCTGCACTTTTTTTTTTTTTAATAAAAGAAATTAATACTTCTATTCAACAAGAATGCATTGAAATAATGAATAATGACAGTAAAGACATTATAATGTTACAAAAACATTCTACTTCAAAGTAAATGCTGTTCTTTTGAACTTTCTATAAATCAAACAATCCTGAAAAATGCATCATGTTTTTCCAGAAAAATATTAAGCAGTATTATTAAATATTAACTGTTTTCAACATTGATAATAAGAAAAGTTTCTTGCACACCAAATCAGAATATTAGATTCTCTAAAGGATCATGTGACACTGAAGATTGGAGTAATGGCTTTGCCATTACAGAAATAAATTACATTTTAAAATATATAAAAATAGACAATTAAAATTTAACTGTATATTTGATCAAATAAATGGAGACTTGGTAAGCATAAACATTAAAAATCATACCAACCCCAAACAAATCCCACCTGTCTGAAGTAGATCATCCAATCCGGCTTGCATTGATGCACCATGTCATATGGAGTAACCAGATAGACTAAGTGAAGAAAACTATTGAGGAGTAAACCCTCCAGCCCCTTTGATAAGTCTCGGTAGAGCAGATCACAGTAGTTTAGGTCCACTGAACCTGAAATGACAAGCAATAATTTAAAAGGAAAAAATTACAAAAGGGAGGCTCTGAAAAAACTGATAAATAATAAAAATAGACAGTAGACAAGAACTGACTGATCTCTAGACAAGGTCATGTTGCCACCCTGTGGTAAATGCATCAAATTATTGAATTCTAATGCCACACTCTGTTTTACCTTTGAATGTTGCTCTTCCAAGCCTGGTGATTTGGAGAATGGTTTCATTATGTACATCAGCAGAGGCTTCAATGAGGCTCTTCTCCTTCAATGTCTCTATAGATTCAACTGTAAGATCCCACAGACTCCTCTCTGGACTGACCTGAGCCTCCTGCACACTAAGCAGCGTGCCTTTCATGAAATCCCTCACTTGTTCTACAGTTGTAGTTATCTGAAATCAAAGGAAACAGTTTAGTGTTTGCAATTGTAGACCAGACATAATTTCTCAATCATTACATCGAAACATTTCACATACTTTCAGGCCAATGAGTGACAGGACGAGACTGAGAAGGCCCCTCCCTCCATCGTGCAGCAGGTTACTATAACATTTCTCCATTGGTGCAGACAATAGATTTTTGGCCTAGGGAGGAAACATTTGTATAAAATAAAATAAAATAAAATAAAATAAAATAAAATAAAATAAAATAAAATAAAATAAAATAAAATAAAATAAAATAAAATAAAATAAAATAAAATAAAATAAAATAATGCTGTCAAATGCATAATCGCAATTAATATAATCCAAAATGAATATCTTAGTGCTGTAAAATGATTAATCGCAATTAATCGCATCCAAAATAAAAGTTTGTACTGTGTATAATTATTATGTATATGTACATGCATGTATATATTTAACAAAAAAAAAAAATTATATATATATATATATATGTGTGTGTGTGTGTGTGTGTGCAAATATTTCTTAAATATATACGTGTGTGTATTTATATATACATAATTATACACAGTACACACATATATTATGGAAAAACTAACTTATTTTGGATGCGATTAATCGTTCAACATATATATATATATATATATATATATATATATATATATATTTTTTTTTTTTTTTTTTTGTTAAATATATACATGCATGTGTGTATTTCTACATACATAGTAAATACACACAGTACACACACACACACACACACACATATATACATATAATACGATATAATATATTATAATATAATATATAAAATAACTGTGTTCTTTACCATATTTATATCTTTTTCCTGCAGGATCAGGATACTCTCTCCCTTGGCATCGATACCCGCTCGTCCTGCTCTGCCCACCATCTGTTTGTACTGACTTCTCTTTAAAAACTCTGCAGCTACATATGGGGACCTCAGAATAACCCTAGGAAGAAGCACATGCTCATGATTAAGATTACCCTTTCAATACTTTAACGTTTTTTAAAATCTCTTTTAGTCCAGGTTTGAGAACGATTTAATCTAGGACCACATGGGTTCGAGTTGGTCCTAGACAAACCTTCGTGCAGGGAGGTTGATGCCAGCAGCAAGAGTAGAGGTGCATGTGAGGAGGCAGAGCACCCCTGAGGAATAAGCTTCTTCCACCAGCTTCCTCTCATCACTAGTCAGGCCACTGTGGTGGTAGGCCAGGCCAAAGGGCACAGTCTTCTGCAGCACAGGACACAAGGATCCATTCCCACTGCTCTTCAGTTCACCCAGAAGTGTGTCTTTCTCTGCCTTCTTGTGTTTCAGAAACTCCCTGAAAAAATGCAGAAGTCTCATTTCATGTCAATCACACAAAAAATGTAATAGTTAAGGACTCTAAAGGTCTACGCACTTATTTAAATACTTGCAGATCATTCCAGCTAGATTCTCGCAGTTCTTCTTGGTGGCACAGAAAATGAGGCAGGACTGCTGTGGGATGACTTCAGTTGCCAGAGCTATGATGTGGTCAGGGTCCATCTTCTGCATTCCACTGGAGTACTGTGAAAAGTCCATTGCACAAAAGTTCAATGAGCTCAGCAGATCGATATCTTATTGATTTCAAAAAAGGCTTTGAAAAATACCTTGAAATCCAGGAGACGTGAGAAACTGAAGCATATCTCTTCCTTTGGATCAACTTCATATATGCTATCCTTTATTTTTACATACTCTTTCAGCTCAACCTAGAGAAAAAAAAAAAAGAGTTATTTATTTGAATTGCGTTTATCAAATTTAAATCACAGTCACACAGAGATCATTCTTACAGGTCTAAAGTCATTGGAGTAGTTTTCAGCATTCAGGAAGGTCTGAAGATCTCTCACGTTGCCTAGAGTAGCACTCATACCGATAATTTGAGTTGATTCTGAGGGGAAACAACAACGGGCTATCAGAATCTGTAGGGAATGATCATTACAGAGGTGAACTATACTGCATATGTGAGTTTTAGAATACTCACTGCTCATATACAGGATCTTTGACAAAGTCATTTCAAGAATTGCCCCCCTGCTCCCATCACCAAGCATATGGAGCTGAAAATAAAAAAACGTACATTCATTATCATTCATTTTCAGTTTTTTTTTAGGAAATTAATACATTTATTCAGCAAGGATGCTTTACACTGATCAAAAATGGCAGTAAAGGTCTTTACATTGTTACAAAAATAAATGCTGCTGAATCATGTAAAAAAGTATTATGGTTTACACAGAATTATTAAGCAGCACAACTATTTTCAACATTGATTATGATAATAAATGTTTGAGCAGCAAGTCAGCATATTAGAATGATTTCTGAAGGATCATGTGACACTCAAGCCTGGAGTAATGATGCTGAAAATTCAGCTTTGTTATCACAGGAATAAATTACATTTTAAATCATATTAAAATAGAAAAACATTTCTTAAAGGGATAGTTCACCCAAAAATGAAAACTCTGTCATCATTTCCTCACCCTCAGCTTGTTCCAAACCTGTATAAATTTGAACACAAAGGAAGTTATTTGACTTCCATTGTATTTTTTTGGTGCCCCAAAGCAGCCTGGTTACAAATTTTCTTAAAAATATCTTCCTTTGTGTACAGCAGAACAAAGAAATTTATACAGATTTGGAACAACTTTAGGGTGAGTAAATGATGACAGAAGTTTCATTTTTGGGTGAACTATCCCTTTAAATTTTAATAATACTTCACAATATAACTATTTTTTACTGCATTTTTTATCAAATAAATGCAACATTGATGAGTATAAGCATTAAAAACCTTATTAAATTGAACAGTAGCGTATCAAAACTAAACCAAAACACAATTAAAAAAATATATATATATTAATAATAATTTGTGATACACACCTCATCCACAACAAGCAGGCCGATATTGTCTATACGGTCATTTTCGATTAATGAATTGACAAGACTGTGTCCCTTCTCAATGGTAGTGATGTACAGAGAGTTTTTATTTCTTCTCTTGACTGGAGGAAACTTCCCTTTACTGCCAGCATACTCCTCGACCATGAAGTCCAACTCAATTCCAAAGCTAGACAACCCTCGAACCTAAAGGCAAATCAATCAGTGCATCTATCATTCTTTAATAATGCAGTAATAATTATTCAAAACTGCTTGCATCTAATTGCCAAACTGCTTAGATAATACAAAAATTATACATAAATACAATGCATACCTTTTCCTGAACCAAGGATATGTATGGCAAAATAAGCAGGGCATCTTTCTTTCTACACAAGAGCTCCTTAAATATAAGAATCTCAGCCACTAGAGTCTTCCCTCCACTTGTTGGTAAAGAATAAATTAGATTTCGCCTTTGTTGCACCGAATCCAGACTCAAACATGTTTTCTGCCAATCTGATAGCAGAAGAGAATAGAAAGTAATGATGGAATTAAAAGACAGATTTACTAGTTTCTGACAAGGATAAATCCGAAATGGGATTTTTTTTTTTTTTTTTTTAAATACTTACCATACAAGTCCTGGATTCCCTTTAACCTCAAAATAAGGTCTTTAACTTTGGATGGAAGACCAAAAAAAGGGCCCAGGTCCCCCTCAGCTGATATGGACTCCATGGCCTGCATGGCAAAACTCAGTTCTTCAGTCATCACAGCTTCCTTTTGTTGTACAGTCTTGGAGACAGTGCTGGATGCTGCTGCATTATCTATCAGTACTTTCTTAAGATGATCTTTCATGCTTCTTCTGGCTTTTGAGGGTGGCTTTTTAACACTGAGATCTGTATGATTGACAGCTGGCCTGGGATTCATCAAATCAGGAGTAGAGGTGTTATATGCACCCCTGGAAAGGCTTTTGTGTGGGGTTGTGACAGTTTTTTGAAATTCAATTTGAGAGCTTGGCAAAGCTCTCGGTGGTGAGTCTCTGAAATCCTCTGCTAAGATAGAGTCTGAAAGCTCATCCTCACAGGGGTTTGGAGTCTGCTGATCATGACACTGCCTCATCTGGAGCTCCACATCTTCAAGCTTAGCCAGAAAGGAGCTGTCACCCACAATACTGTCATAACCCTCAAATAAGTCCTCATTGTCACTGCAGCACTGGACAAGAACAGAAAACCATCATCATGCTTGAAACCAACGTATATCTTTCAATGAAAAGAAAGAAGAGGCTGCTTACCAGCTCTGTGCCTTTATTCTCATTCATGTCTTCAGCATAAGTGTGTCCTTCACCGGAAGTGCATTTTGTTGACGTGAAACTGGACCGCTTCTTGGCTGGAGTGATGTGACTTCTTATGCCATCCCTTGATCTTTTTCTTGAGGATGAAGGGTTGCGTTTTACCACAATGTCGTGTATGTGGTTGTCAGTATACATATCTACGGTAAAGATACTCCACACTGATATTAAAGCATTGTGTTATATTACTGACGCAAAGTCAATAACTGACAACAGCAACAGAGCCAAAACTGTGTTTACAAAAAACGAGGACTTTCGAAAAGATGAATAATGGAGATGGCCAATGGAAGTTCGTTTTTAGACCACGTGACTGTTAAAGCGTCGATAGGAGAAAAAGCAGAACAAAAGTCCATTCAGAATGAGAGAAATATTAAAAACTTTAAAAAAGGCCCAGGTTCAAAGACAGGATTTAGAGCCAGGATATTTTAAGATAAGATAAGCAAGTTGCATTAAGTTAAAACAGCTCAAACATGCATTTTATTTTGGGACTAGGCTTATTTTCCATCAATTCTTTATCCTCCATATTGCTTTATTGTTTATTGCCCCAATGCATTAAAATGCTCTCTGTAAAAAAAAATAAAATAAAAAAAAAAGATAGTTAAAAGCTTAGTGCAAGTCTTTCAAAAATGCAAAATGTATAAAACTATTAAAGCTTTCATACAAATGTTCTATTCTTTTATTTTATTTTATTCATTTATACTATTTTCCATTGCACGTTTATCATTTATATTGTACATCAATTATATCTCAATAATATGTAAAAGCCCTATTTATTTCAATAATTTATATTAGATATTTATCAATTTTTAATCACTTACTCCGATCCTGTAGATGGCAGTAGATTGCAACAAACCTAATTTATAGCGCTAAACAATTCTGCAGAAGAAGAAAGCAGAGACTGTCATGGTGGCCTCCTGAACAGACCGAGGAATGTTTGCCCTTTCTTTTAGTCGCCTGTTATTACAGGCTCTTCCCAAGCAACCAGTCACGCCTAGGGCTACAGGTATGTTTGTAACATTTTTTTTTTTTTTCAATCTTTTTATATGCCAAATGTTTTCCAGGACAACTAGTTATTCTCTTACCCACATAACAAGTACATTTTCGTAAGCACGCTTATGAGAATCACACAGCTTCTTTATCAACAATAGACATCTAATAATGTGATTAACATAGAAGTTAAGGCTAGACATACGATGCTGATCTGTTTAACAGAGTTTAATGTATGACCGCCTGATGGAATAATTCATTTCATCTGTTCCAGCACAATGCATCAGAAGTCTGACAACATCTCAACAAGATCCGCCTAAGAAAGATGATATGGCAAGCGTTTTACATGTTTCTGTCTGAGAGTTTGTTCTATTTTTTTCTGGAACCATTTGAATAATTATTTGCACTAATATTGCAAAATGATGTCTTATGCAGCCCATCAAAATGGAAAACCCTTACAAACAACCCCCTAAAACCTGCATCCTGTGCAATGTAACTGTAGACTTCAAAAACGTTCAGGTTGGTAAAATTAACAATAATATGTATATTAAATAGTGAATATTTTTTATTGTCAAAATAACAAAAGCATTCTTTTGGAAAACTTTCTCCAGCTGTTGTCTCAGTTCATTTCACCACACACAGGCAGAGTATACGGCAGATACATAACAGGTGAGAGGATTATGGGTTCAAATATTCACTTTAATATTTTTATAAACGTGATAAATGTGACACTGTAACTCTTGCTCACAGGCTTGTGTGGTCGAAAGCAGAAGGAGGTATCGAAGGCAATAAAAAAAGCACGTTCAATGGGTAAGAATTTATAGCTATTTGTAGATTCTCCCTTTTTAAAACTTTGACAATTAAATATGCCTATGCTTTCAGTAAAATATCCTGGTTTTACTGTACATACATGGATAATTGACTAACAAAGTTCTTTGTCCTATCCACAGGTTTTATGTCAGTCACTCTGAAGGACCCACAGTTTATGAAAGATCCTGATATTGTTGGTATCAAACACTTTGAATAGGTTCTGTATGAAGACTGTGACTCTGTAGGCCATCTTTGTGTTGTTGTTTCTGTAAATCTGTGGTTTGTACAAACATACAAAATGGTATAAAAAAAAAAAAGTGAAACATAAATATTATAATCTGATAAACCAGAAATGTACTACTATAATGAGAACTTAAATAAAATCCATCAATTAAATAAGAACACCACATATGTGGATTAAATTTTTAATTTTTCACAGTAACGTTTACAAAGTAAAAAAAAAAAAAAAAAAGATTAAACAAAATAGAGCAACCTTAGTTGAGCACGCATATCAAGATAAAGGCAACCTCCAGGTATAAAATGTGTAATGCTTTCCAGTCATGGCTAGATTTCTGTAGAAATAAAAACAAGCTCAGTTTTATTCTTTAAAAGACAGGAGAGTTACTTCTGCTCTGTCCATTCATCTCAATCTCTGTATCTGACCCGCTCTCAGAGGCTGACTTGCTGATATCATTCAACTTCCTCTTCCTTGTAAGTCTCTGAGGAAAACCAGCAGCGAGGCATTTTTTCCTGAGTCTGGGCGCTACGTCCTTCCTCCTGGTATATTGATTCTCCAGAATCAGAGGCAGCTTAGTGGGAATATCAATGTTATGGTCAGAATTACAGCACAGTTCTAATACGGGAAAGCCCTGAACAGTGAGGGTTTGTGTCCGTAAGGAGGGCGCATCGGGGAAGAGAGTTCTCAGAGCTGAGCACAGAGGTATGTTCTCTTTGGGTTCTTCTGGAGAGGCACATTTTTGGGCTGAAATACAATGTTATTCAGTTATTCACAGGGTCTGTGATGACGAGCTTCAGTTTATAGTGTGTGATTGGCCTTGGAGGCATCAATATAGAGTGCACTAGAAACAATAGATCTTACTTTCATTTTTCTCTGGGGATTTCTTCTGTTTTCCGATCGCCTCCTTTAGTTGCGTGATGTCTTCTTGAAGTTTCTCAACTGCTCTTTCACCCTTCTCCACTTCCTCACACACTTTCTGTATAAAAAGATGGATGTGAAAGTTCATATGATTACAGATATTCAGACAACACCGGAGAAACTTTTGTAACTAATGTGAAATGCAGTTACTAACCTGCATTTCTGCTAATAAAGCATCATTCATGTCGCTGACATTTCTGACCTCTTTTAAGTCATCCCCTGAGCAGAAGAATTTGGTCCTGACAGATAATAAAAAACGATTTATCACTTATAAAGAAAGAAAAAGCAAAAGGAATCCCGCACACTATACTTATATAAAAAAAAATATTAGCAACTTTTCGATCGCATGATCTCTATCAGGCATCAACATACAGCACTATTCAAACTCCATTGTATTTAAAGGTGCCCTAGAATCAAAAATTGAATTTACCTTGGCATAGTTGAATAACAAGAGTTCAGTACATGGAAAAGTCATTGAGTTTCAAAACTCCATTGTTTCCTCCTCCTTATTTGAATCTCATTTGTTTAAAAGACCTCCAAAGAACAGGTGAATCTCAACATAACACCGACTGTTACGCAACAGTCGGGATCATTAATATGTACACCCCCAATATTTGCATATGCCAGCCCATGATCAAGCCATTAGACAAGGGCAGCCAGTATTAACGTCTGGATCTGTGCACAGCTGAATCATCAGACTAGGTAAGCAAGCAAGGACAACAGCGAAAAATGGTATGATATGATATTTTTAGTGATATTTGTAAATTGTCTTTCTAAATGTTTCGTTAGCATGTTGCTAATGTACTGTTAAATGTGGTTAAAGTTACCATCATTTATTACTGTAGTCATGGAGACAAGAGCCGTCGCTATTTTCATTTTTAAACACTTGCAGTCTGTATAATTCATAAACACAACTTCATTCTTTATAAATCTCTCCAACAGTGTGTAATGTTAGTTTTAGCCACGGAGCACTATCAAACTCATTCAGAATCAAAATTAAACATCCAAATAAATACTATACTCACATGATCCGACGCATGCATGCAATATGCATGATGGACATCTTGTAAAGATCCATTTGAGGGTTATATTTGCTGTGTGAACTTTGTTTATGCACTAAAATATTCGAGAGCTCGGGGGGCAGGGAGCGTGAGGATTTAAAGGGGCTGCAGCCTGAATCGGTGGATAGTTAATGATGCCCCAAAATAGGCAGCTAAAAAAAAATTAATTAAACTCTACGGGGTATTTTGAGGTGAAACTTCACAGACACATTCAGGGGACACCTTAGACTTATATTACATCTTGTGAAAGAACGTTCTAGGGCACCTTTAAAATAATAACCTGACCAATCACAGTAAGGAATCCTCAATTTCCAATCAAGCTGAATGACTGAATACCTCACATAGTTAGATCCACAATCATATACTATAAATGAATTTCAAGGCTAGTTGCCCATGATCCTCCAGATCTCTTTTGATACTTTAAATCTCTCAATGTAGATATGTCTAAGGCCCCTCCTTGAGTCTATGGGATGCTTTTGCCATTTTATCATCTACCAGGCAAAAATGTACATAAAGTACCTATCAAAAATTTGGAAACAAATTTGTTTTTTTGGAAGAAGTCTCTTATGTTCACCAAGTCTGCATTTATTTGAACAAAAATACAGAAAACCAGTAATATTGCTAAATATTACAAATTAAAATATGTTTTCTATTTTAACATATTTTAAAATGTCACCCTATTCCTGTGATGCAAAGCTGAATTTTCAGCATCATTACTCCAGTCTTCAGTGTCACATGAACCTTCTGAAATCATTCTAATGTGCTGATTTGCTGCTCAATAAACATTTCTTCTTGTTATTATCAATGTTAAAAACAGTTGTACTGCTTAACATTTATGTCGAAATAGTGTTTTTTCAGGATTCTTTGATTAATATATGGTTCAATTAACTTTGTTTGCATTTATTAAAGAATGTATTAAATAGAAATATTTAACATTATAAATGTCTTCACTGTCACGTTTGATCAATTTAATGCATCTTTGATGAATAAAAGTATTAATTTCTCTCTCTTTTTTTAATCTTACCAATTCAGCATATTAGAATGATTCTGAAGGATCATGTGACACCGAAGACTGGAGTGATGATGCTGAAAATTCAGCTTTGTCATGACAGGAATAAATTACATTTGAAAATATATTATTAGTAATATCAGTATATTAAGAAATCAACTATTTAAATTTGTAATTATATTTCACAATATTGCTCATTTTACTTTGGTAAGCATATTAAAATAGAAAACAATTATTTTTAATTGTAATAATAATTCACAATATTACTGTACTTTTGATTAAATAAATGCAGCCTCGGTGAGCATAAAGGTGATGATACAAAGGGCAACTTTTTGAGCAATGTTGCTTGGGCACTTTCCCATTGAAAATGGGCAACACATTTCGATCTAAAGTATCCAGATAGAAATTTGTTGCCCATTCTTAATAGGAAAGTGCCTAAGCAACATTGCTCAAAAAGTTGCCCTGTGTATCATCACCTTAAAGACTTCTTTCAAAAACATTAATGTTTCCAAACTTTGGACAGCTACTACACATGTGTGAGTGTTTGCCTTGGCAAGAACAACTAAAAAGCCTTGAATTTATTTTAAACTTGTTTTCTGAATGTACCTGTGTTGATTTACAGCTTGACTCTGTCCTAAAGATGGACATGTGCCTGACACTCTCCAGTAGTCTTGTTGTTCAAGGTTTCCCAGGTTGCTCACCAAGATGGGGATATTGTTGTACTGGCTGCATGAAGATATTGAACACATTCAAATACATTAGTTCTCTAAGCTTCAAAAGTCTGATTTATGTTTGTGCCAGAGTTGAGTGTATCTCACTTGCTGTGCCATAAGAAAGCTGAGAACTCGAGGCGGTGTGTGGAGCCTGAAGCTGTTGCCTGAGAGGGTGTGAGCAGCAAGAAAACAAGTTCCTGATTGGACAGAATCTTTCTCATATTCTGATGAATCACTTGTTCCATGAAGGTCATTTGCTGTCTGGTGTTTCTTCGTTGTCTGTACCACCCAATCACATTCTCCTTGACACGACGAGTAAGGAAGAAAAACACCATTTGTTAATGCAAATCATGTTTGCATTTATTCAGCAGTATAAAAAATAACCAAATGTATTTAGAAAGTTGAAAATACCTTTTTGTAATCAGACAAAATTTGTCTTATTTTCTGCTCGCTTACATCGCCAACATTACTGTAGAAGCTTTCAAGAGGATTGAGGAAATGATTAAAAAATAAATAAACTGCTAAATGCAAATAGTAAAATACTGTATACATGTGTAATTATTTATTTTGCAGTTCATGGTAATATTCATAAATTACAATATTTGATCATTATTCAGTACATATTTAATCAAGTCTGTATTATAAACAATCTTGTACCGAATTGGCTAACCACTTGATGTCCAAATGTAAAATTGAGGCCCTAAAGTAAAACCAGTTGGGAACTACGGCTTTATATGAAAAGAGGTTCGTGGAAAAATCCCAAACAATTCACTTACCTATGCAGTTTATGACAAGGGATGTGTTTTTGAATATCTGAAAAAGAGAAAACATCATGACACTTGTGTTTTGTTGATATGGCTGTCATGAGATATTTGTTCCTTCTGATCACACTTCGACTTGTGAGTATTATGTGAAAATATGTAATAAGTAGAGTCAACTTACTTATAGTGTGCTCAAACTGTATGTGATCAATTTGTGAGTCTGTGATCCTACAGTTCTCCTCTCCTACACTCTCTCCAAGAATAAGACCTTCCTTTAAACATAGTACAAATGTAACACAAGTTATGGGTCTGAGGGAATGCTTAGCGGACGAATCTGACTTCTTAGTTTGCTATTTAATGCAAACCCAGCCATATGGTCACAACAGGACCTTTGCCACTTACCACATCCGCATCACTGTTCAAATGATGAAACATCAGTGAACTCAACACGAAACCCGATATACGGACAGTTGTGTTGAATTCCTCCATGCTTTTGGACTAAACCGTCAGTTAATTATCGCGACGTCATAGTTTTTTAGGTTAGTTACTAGGCTACATGTATAAACTTTCTGCGCTTGTAGGTTTCGTTTAGTTATTCTCTGCTCTCGAGACTGCAGTTTACAGCTAGACACTTGCTTATGCTGCCACCATGAGGCGCGGAGTAAATACGAGTTCTGTGATAGAAACCAGCCAGAACATGATGTTTTTCTTTTCTTACTTCATTGAAAGTGTTTATTTGAAACTACTACGAAGTACATTTTTAGGGGAAAAACAAAGCAAATTTGAACGCTGACATCTGTACTTCCCAGTAAGCTAGAAGGCTTATTTTGAGTTGGGTATACATTATTTACTGAAACTACACAGAATACGACTTTTTAAGAAAAACATTTTTAAAAACAGTTTAATTTATTTTTAATATTTTATGTATTACATAAAATGAGCAATTCTGGTGTCTTTTTATAGATTAACTTATCATTTAACAAGAAATTTCCGCCTTAGCGTGTTTTAGGGATGTAAACACGATTATGATCAAGCATTTTGTAACATGACACCTTTGTTTTTTACCACAAGGAGGTGCTGGTGCATCATTTCTGACCGTATGTATCCGAACTTTGTAACCAGTCACACGAGAACTTCTTCGGACGTAATTTGGGGATTTGTGACATACGGTATTATGAAACATCAACTTCAGACGTCTGGAATGAAGAATTGAATGTTGTCCTGGTATTGTGAAGGTGTGTGTAATGATTCTTAATCCTTTTTGGTTGTTGTTTTACTGCTCATGTGATGCAGTTGTTTCTCTCTTATGGCACGGTGGTTTCTTATAACGGAAAAGGAACAGACGGACAACTCAAGTCTTAAAGTTTTCGATATTTACTTTATTTGTGCCATTATAGTTCGTCAAACTCATCTAGCAGAAGTGTAATAGGTAATATGCATTTCTGAAAACCTTTTAGGAAGAGTGTCTCAACTTAAGGGGGATTAATGCATTATAGAGACCCTTAAGTACAGAGTTTCCGCCGAAATGCCATTGTTACTATATCCATATTTTATATATTGCTACTATATAGATATATTAGACACAAATGTCATGGGAATGTCAAATACCACAGTTACTACAACTAGAAATCACAAATGCCATAACAAATAATAAAAAAAAAATACCATAACAGCTATTAGCCACAAATGTCATTAAATAAAATTACCATATCTACTATAAATATACTATAATTTAAAATACTATTGTTGATACAACTAAAAAAAATGCAATAGTTACTACAGCTAGCCACAAATGTCATGAAATAAATAAAAAATACTAGTTAATACAGTTGATAGCCACAAATGTCATATGTCATAAGTAATAAATAGAAAATACCATAGTTACTACAGCTAGCAAACAAATGTCATGAAATAATATACATATGTATGTATATATATATATATATATATATATATATATATATATATATATATATATATATATATATATGTCATGAAATTATATATATATATATATAATATATTATAGCTAATACAACTGTTAGTCACAAATGTCTTAAATAAATAAAAATGAAATAAAATAAAAATATAGTACAACAGCTATTGTTACTCAAATAAATTGTTAGAACTATTGGTCACCACAATATTAAAAACTTTAAATTAACTTAAAAATAAATAAATCAATAAATAAATTAGAAAGTAATATGAAATAACAAAAATATTCAGAAGGGTTTTTATAAGCTGTGTGAATTTACATAATATATATAATACAAATTATTAATTTACATAATGTAACATTATTATTATTGATTGTCATTAAGTTCAAAATGGTTGCAAAAATACAATTAACATATTGGCACCCCTTAGATTTTTTTTTTAATAAAACAACAATTCACATTTCCCACTTGAGGTTTTCAAAAATGATTACAGTGTATTTTGTTAAAGTGCACTCTGAAAAATCTGGTCAGGCACTGTAGAGTAATACAGAAACAGGCCAACCACAGTAATAAAATAAAATAAATAAAAATCCCCAGAGACAGTACTAGCACATTGATTACGACATGGCGTTTTAAACAAGCACCACCTCTGTTTTGGCTTTTACCTTCACCCGTTTGAGCAGATGGCCTGAGCCCAGAGCCCATAGACTGACAGGAAGGAGAGCAGAGAAGATGGAAGGTGTTTGGGACGTCGCATTTGTGCTCTTCCAGGTGTGGCTGTCCATAGTAGTGGGGCTCATCGTGTTACCTGCCATGTTTGGTGTGTCCCTGGGGTTCACAGATATCTACATCAAGGTGCTGGTTAAGATACTAGAGGTAAAGGCCATAAATCACATCTTATTTTTAAAGACATTTGCCTATTAATTGCTTTTCATGCTTGGTAATATGTAAATTAATTGTAGTTGCAAACTTTTTTACTTCCTTTATACATAACAGAAGTTGATAATGCCAAGACAAATTTGTAAAAGAGGGTCAAAAGGCATGAAATTAAAATAAATTTCATTATCAGGCATTTCGTTTTTAGTATTAATTTCAGAGGAAGACATATTGCACTTTGACTTGTGCATGTAGGAAGCATTGTGTCAAAGGTTACCTGAAAATAAACCTCTGTTCTGTGTTTAGTGGGCGACTCTCAGGATCCAAAGAGGACAGAAGGAACAGCCAACACTGCCATCACAGTCAGCCAACGGTGAGTGGGGGTGTTTGTCCATGAAAAATATTTATGAGTACGAGACATCATGTGCATAAAACACAAGCATTCAGTTTCAAGATAATGTCATGTGGAGCCACAGCTTCCTCTTTGGTGTTATTAAAGATGCATATTGCACAATGATCAAAAAGTTTGCATTAATTTGCTGCCTTTTGTTTTTGTTTTAATTTTTAGTCTTAGTTTAATTTAACACTTTATATAAGAAAATAATGTTTTAGATGCTTTTATTATTGGCCTGATGCCTGTCAGTAATGGTCAGTCTGTTGAACATACTGTATTTGGTATTGCAGCAAGTGACGGATTTCAAAATTTCAGTTGATCCTATTTATGAACTTTACCCAGCTTCAGACAGGGTGTTTTTAGCTGATGGACTGTATGATCCTAATCTCAGGAGGACACACATGAAATTATACTTACATCAGAAATACTTGCTCCAGAAAACAAAGAATTCAATTATATAGAGGCAATTGTGTCTCAAAAGCATTGTGCAGTGTTGTTTGCTCATGTGGGATCCTCAAGAATAGAACTCACTTCAAACTTTAATGTCTTCTCAGGGATAATCGAAAAAGATGACGGCTCGATGGCGGAGGAGATCGGAGAGCTGCGACGGTCCCATCCCAAAAATCTGGCTGGGGGAGACTTTACTCTGTGTGATGTCTTCTATTTTTGTAAGAAAGGCATTGAGAACATTGTTGAGGATCAGGTGACTCAGCGCTTCACGTCGGAGGAACTGGCTTCCTGGAATCTCCTCACGCGAACCAACAACAACTTTCGCTACATCAGCGTGCGGCTCACCATCATATGGGGCCTGGGAGTTTTTATACGTTACTGTATTTTAATGCCTCTCAGGTGAGATTAGACTGATATTTCATTCATTAAGTGACATTAATTCATCAAAGATTTTTGTTAAAACTTTGTTAAAAAAGGTTATTTTGACCTTTCTGTTCATCAAACAATCCTGAAAAAAAAAGATGGTTCACACAAAAATGTTAAGCAGCATAACATTTTTCGGCAAAAATTATAATAATATAATGTTAATAATAAGAAATGTTTCTTAAGCATATTAGAGCATATTATATTAGAATGACTTATAAAAGATTGTGTGACACTGAAGACTGGAGTAATGGCTGCTTTAAATTCAGCTTTGCCATTACAGGAAGAAATTACATTTTAACAATATACATATATATATATATATATATATATACTATAATATTTATTATTATATTATCCTTTTTTTTATTTTTTATTTTTTTATTCTCACAATTCACATTACGAAATGTGACCAGGCTGTGTTTTTTTGTGATTCACCCACATGTATATTTAATCATATATTGTTCTTTGTCATAGGATCACTTTAGCTGCTATCGGATTGAGCTGGTTGGTGATAGGAACTACTCTTGTTGGATCACTTCCTAACAGCAAGTAATTAACATTGCATGCCATAATTAATTATGTTATATTCTTTTGTCCTCCATTTATGGACTGAATAAGATATGTTATACACTTGAACAAAAATGTTTTCAAATATATTTGTTATATATGGATGAAATGATATTTTGACTTTGAGAGTTTGAAGAAGCATTTCCTAAAGGGAAGGGTCTGTGTCTCTTTCAGTGCGAAGAACTGGCTCAGTGATTTGGTTCATATTACATGCTACAGAATATGTGCCAGAGGCCTGTCTGCTACCATCCGCTATCATAATAAGTGAGCCACTGCTTCTTTATTTATCCCAGTCGTTCCACTTTGATCGTTGTCTCTCTGTCTTCAGTTTCCGTCTGCTTTTCAGTGTTTCCAACCTTCTCCCTAGCAGGCAAACATAAAACACATACACAAACTGGTCACAAAAGCAGTGGCATATGTCAATTATCATTCACTGTAGACTTTTGCTATTTGCTATTGCTATGGATCTGTTTTTGTATATTGCATCCTTTTTTTTTCTTTTTTTAACTTACACTCTAACTAAAATATAAAATAACTATACTTTGCTATATTTTGCCAACCATCATACTTATCAACAAGATAAAACAGTTTTAGTTAGTATCTCTAGAAATTACAGTCGCTTACAAGATGGAAAAAGGTTGTTATTATGTCTCATTGTCATTCTCGGCCATGCTTACACATCTTTTTCTTTTTTAACACTCCTTAATAAAGTCAAATGACTGATGTTTCTCATATTTGTCTCAGAGAGAATCGGCCAAAAAAAGGAGGCATCTGTGTTGCCAACCACACCTCCCCAATTGACATTGTCATTCTTGCGAACGATGGATGTTATGCTATGGTGAGTCACGCTGACTGTATCAGATGTGTGACATTGTGTGTCTCTAGAAGGTCTCAGGTGTCTTAAACTCAGTTTCATTATCCTCAGGTAGGTCAAGTTCATGGAGGTCTCATGGGTGTCATCCAGAGGTCAATGGTGAGGTCCTGTCCTCATGTGTGGTTTGAGAGATCCGAGATGAAAGATCGCCATGCGGTTGCCAAAAGGTGACAAAGTGTGTATTTATTAGTCATGTGGAGTATAATATGTCCTCGCTTAGAACAAAGCCTCAGCTTTGCTTTTTCCACAGGTTGAAAGACCATATTGCTGATAAAACTAAGCTGCCAATTCTGATCTTCCCAGAGGGTAAAAGTTATATTCATGTGATTGTGTCCTTATGAAAATAAAAAAAATAGTATTATATATATATATGTATATATATATATATAATATAATATATACATATTTTAAATGTTTATTTGAATAAATCTCTATGCCATTTGTTATCCTATTCCCAAAGTCCCTATGGTCTGTCTTTGTGTTGATTTTAGGAACTTGCATTAATAATACATCAGTCATGATGTTCAAGAAGGGAAGCTTTGAAATTGGTGGAACTATATACCCAGTTGCAATCAAGGTATCGAGTTCCAACAAGCCAGCTTTTTCCTATGCCAGTATTACGGTTACCCTCTGAATGGGACATACCTCATATACTTCTCTCTTTCAGTATGACCCTCAGTTTGGAGATGCCTTCTGGAACAGTGCCAAGTACAACATGGTGAGCTACCTCCTCAGAATGATGACAAGCTGGGCCATTGTGTGCAATGTGTGGTACCTCCCACCAATGACTCTACAGGTAAGCAGAAACATCCATCCATCCATCCCTCTCTTTCTATGTAAGGTAGAGCTGCACAATTCTAGACAAAATCATGATTTTTTTGTTTCAAATAGAGAGCGATTCTCCCACGATTCTAAACAGACAAGTAAATAAAATTATTACTGTTTACAATTTGTCTATTTCAAAATGTTTAATTAATAAGAGTGAATTATTTAAAAAAAAAATGGTTTGAATGAATGATTCAATGACTCACTCACAGACTTCACTTGTTTCATAACTGGATGAATCAGTATTTTTTGAACAATCTCTTGAATTAATTCTTCAGTGACTCGCTCATAAATACTTCACATGTTTCATTACTGGATGAATCAGCATTTTTGAACGAATCTCTTGAATCAATGATTCAATGACAAATATATTTTTGTTAACAGTCACTTGTCGCCACCTGGTGGCGTAGCAATATAATCTATACCAGGGGTACTCAACAGGCGGCCCGCGGGAGCATTAAATTTGTGGCCCGCCTCATGCTACATATAAATGTACTTTTATTATAATTTGCGTTCAAAATTAGCGTGAATATTACTTCGTTTTTTTACATGTACACAAGGGTAGGCGTACAGTGCGCGCTCAGTAATCTGTAACAGATTACAGTGACGCTGTAATCATCAGCAGAGATCGCGTACAGTGTACGCGCGCAGCACAGTTTTTCTAACAGCAAAGAACAATAAACTGAAGGCACTTTGCACGCGCGCATTGAATAGTTTTTGCACTAATTTAGTTTGTCCACAAGGTGTCAGCACTGAAACGGGCTGTTGTTTCAGTCTGAAAAGAAACGGAGAAGACAGAACAAGAGTAATAAAAAACACAATTGCCGACCGTGTTGAAGAGCGCTCGTTTGAGGGGATTAAAAGATACCTGCAACTCCAATTTTAAACAAGTACAAAGACATTTTATTGCAACTATTTGAGCGAAAAAGACTAGACAAGCATGAATCTCTCTAGTGCGCATGTGTCGAGCACTTGTGTTCGTGAACGCCATCAAAGGCTCGAGACTGTGCGCGCAAGTAAAAAACAAAGTAACCTTATTTTTCCATGATGAAATGCAGTTGAAATTCCTCAAACTTTGCAGTGTGTAAGTTGCCGAGCAGCATGAAAAACAAACCTTTTATTCTTAATGTCAATGTGTTATAAACAGAAAGCAGTTAGCGCTCCCATTACAGATCTGTCATCACATAATTGAGCTCACAGAGAATATATTATTTATCATGTTTACAACGTTGGTTATAGTTAGATAATTCATTAAATTGTGATTGAACATTAAAAAAAAGAAAAAAGATTTTTGGATTCCGACCAAATTAAAAGGCAGGTAATAATAATACAAATAATAAAACATTTATTCTCTGAGTATAAATAGGTGCTATAAAAAGTGTTAAAAAAAGTTCAAATGGAGTATAAAAAGACTATTAAAAAAAGTGCAATGTTTTCGTCTTATGGACAAACTCTCATCAGCCAGTGAACAACAGCCCGACCTTAAAAACTGCACTTTTAGTAAATAAACAGTAAAACTAATATTGTCTTAAGTAGGCCTAAATAAAAGTCTTACGATCCAAGTTATAATTTGTGGCCCTTTGCGTTTCATTTGGTTAAAATGCGGCCCTCTTGGCAGCAAGAACACAGATCTGAATGTTCAGTTCCGGTATGATTTTGTCAAAAATAATGAAATTAGACACGGGCGTTGTCATTTAGAATTAAGATCGTGTGGGTGTTTGAATCGAGATCGCAATCATTTAACGATGAATAGTGCAGCTCTAGTTTCAGGAATGCTGGAACCTAAGCCGAAACAAGAATTGGGCTTGAGGGGAAAAAAACATTAAGCATAAAGCCAATCAAAAATTGAAATGCAAGTCACTGAATTTATGTTTCTTCTGATTATGACATCTTGATCTTAGAATTTAATGTCTAAAAGCTTGAAATTATATTTGTAGACTGTAAAAATTTTATTCATTTATATATATATATATATATATATATATATATATATATATATATATATATATATATATATATTTTTTTTTTTTTTTTTTTTTTTTTTTTTTTTTTTACATGGGAACCCCTTCAAAACTGTTTAAAAGTATCCCAGAATACATCAGAGAATGCAAAACCTTATTAAAGCATAGGGTGACTACATAATTCTCCACATTCATTTGTGTTATTTCTTAGTCTCAGTGACCTTTATGGGCATTTGAGGTGTATCTAAACTTTTAACCAGTGGAGTCTTGGTTCCATTATTTCATTATATCTGAATATGTATTTTGTAGGAGGGAGAGGATGCTGTTCATTTTGCTAACAGAGTGAAATCAGCAATTGCCAATCAGGGTGGACTGGTGGATTTGTCCTGGTAAGAATATAAACTTATTGTGTAAAAATATACATATATTTATACTTACATGTTTTTAGATATATATAAATTACATATGTATATATTATGTATACATTTTTTATTAAGAAATGTATTTTTGCTTTCTCTAGAGAAAACATTATTAATTATTTATTCATAATATTTAAATGTGCATTAAAGTTTTTAGTACTAATGGATGATAAATATGAGTGGCAATAACTATTAGCCTGGCATGTCACAAATTGTTAGGTGTTACAGTGTTATTATTTTGCAGGGATGGAGGACTGAAGAGAGAGAAGGTAAAGGAGTCATACAAGGAGGAGCAACAGAAGATGTACAGCAGTATGATCGTAGGCTCGGACTGTCACGAAGCCTCTGTTGGTCCCGCGTAACTTTCAGCCCACACTATTTATGAACTCGATCTGAAAGTGAGAAAACACTAGCTCAGCCGCCGGACACAATCAATCAGCACCCATCAGCACAGTCCCGCTGCTGGGCAATGTTGCTCTTTTTGATTCATCAACTGGAAAATATATTCTTGAGATCTAAACTTTTCTGTGTACATAAATCTTAACAAATTGTCATGATACATAGTTACATTACATGCGTCACTTTGTTCTCAATCGTCGTTGGGTGCTAGTATGTCCAGTCCACCCACAATACAGTGTATAGATTTGCATGTTAAAATATTCAATTTGTGCATGTTCATATTTTATTCCTGTTACAAGCTCTTACAGAATGTGAGCTGCACACACTTTTCTCAGGTCCAGTGGGCTGTTTCTGTGTGGACACTAGAGGTCACTGTTACCAAACATTTGAGCCACATCAGACAGCTCAGCATCATGATCGCCTTTCCTAATAAAATAATGAAATTAAACCATCATCTCTCAAAACATTAATCATTTTACGTAATACGATATTGCAATAGAATCAATCCTATTTTCAAAGGGCATAACGTGAGCAAAACCTGCGTAGTATGTAACAAGCACATAAAATACACAATAATTACATTAAGCCTGTGGCCACTTTTCAGGCAGCCCTCTGCGAAAAGGCAAATCTGTCTCCCTTGTGTCAATTAGTGATGGGTGATGCACAAAGCACCATTGAGCTCTTGATTGCAGGAGCACCAGCTCATTTTACTTAGAGCTCCATTGAAACGTCTGCCATTATAAAGTCATTAGGCGCTACGATTTCGCTGCGGAAAGTCGACAGAAAGTTTCCCGGCACGGGAAAAGGAGAGGGTGCAGTCACGGTAAATTCAAAGTGGAGACGGTGAGCAATATGTGCTTACTGCGATGGCAGTTTAATAAAGAAAGCATAGAGTGTGAAATAGAACATAGTTATTCTCTGGCACAGAGGGCTGAAGCAGGCTTAGCTTTCCCTCGCTCTCTCTCTCTCCGTCTCTGACCGCAGCACATCCCCAGACGATCCTCCAGCCCCCGCGAAAGGCAGCAGCGGGCTTTAATAACAGTCCTGCAACTTAAATTGCTTGAACAGAAATGTTTGTTCTCCCCTAACAGGATTGTAAATTATTAATCGGATCTGAAGCCGATTTTATAACCTGATTGTTGAGGTGGGATTCTCCACGAGCAGTGCTCTGGCACACCATTTACTGTGATGTATGTGTCTGCACATCTTTATATCCAATTTAATGTGATTCGGATAGATTTCAAAGCGACATCATAAAAAGCATGGAAGTGACCCCGGCAGAGCCTCGAATGTAGACTCCGTGCGACAGGCGGCCACGTCTCTGTATTTTGATTCGATTTTCCCGATTTCTGTTTTTACCCAGATGTGATCTATACAAATGTAATGCCAGTACACTCAGTAAATATGAATAAATCACTAAATTAGATCATTTTCCTGAAGAATGTAGTTCAAGCTGGACATCATTTTAAATCACAGTTTGCCTGGAACTGACTGGCTTACCTAATCAGAAGGGTAAATGACCTCGCTTCTGCCGTGGACCTGCCATTAGTTAGAGCCGAATGTTTTTTAAATACATTGTTCTACCATCGTTTCTGAGACTCGAGTGGACCTCCTACACTAATGCATGAGATCTTGAGGTACAATACGTCTCTGAGGGAAAAATCAATAGAGGAATAGCCTACTGGAAGAAGTCTCTGCAGACTCTCTTTTCTCGAAAAGCTTGGCACCTCACAAGGAGTTTTGGTGTTTGAATGTGTTCAAACACAACCCTATTAAATATAGTCAGCTTTATGATAAAACATGGACGAATAAAACATCATTACTCAAGGTTTGAAAGCATCTGCTAATATATAGTGGCTGCTTGCGCCTTTCTTTACAGTTTAATTGTAGTTTTAATCCTCCTGTTTAGATTTTGTCATATATTTTTGTTTATTTGGTCAGTGCACTTAACAATTGATGCTTCCTTCTTTGCTTGTTTCCAGCCAAACCTGACTGGTAAAAAATTGGATTACCCAAAACATATGAAAAGGCTGGCGGGTGTCTTGAGGAGAGGCAAAATAATACAATGAAAGAAGTGTGCTCGGCTTTTGTCGCTGGACACGTCCTCTCCTCGACCATAGCTGGAACCAAAGGATGTGCATGATGTTTTAACATGGTACACTGTGAATCCAGCAAAAAGAAAAGAAAAAAAAAAGCTTGTTGCATGTTGCTTTGATTTTATAACTTTATAACATAACTTTAAAATCAAAGTAACATGATATTCAACAGGTGGGTTAATATGCACTTGATCAGTCCAACAGATGTCAATATGTTTCATCAACACTGTCTACTGTATATCGGCAGTGTACAAGAAGAGAAATCATAGGCCCAACTCATTTGCAATTCTACCTGATTAACATACCTTAATGAAATAGGCTATAATTGGACCACATTGATTTTTTTTCCCCTTTTTGATTGAGCTAAAATGGAGTCTGAAGTTCTTTGAGCCTGATTGATCTGTGGCGAGATTCAAGACTATTCAGTGTGAAAAATAATTAAGTTCTTATAATCAGCTGAAATTTTTGTACAGCTTATATTTTACTTGTTTAATTTGAATCTTTTAATTTGGATCATAAGATTCCAAACAAAGACATGCAAGCAGGTAAAGCATTACAAATAACACGAGGTAATTCGATTATTTTTCAATTTACACTGTAAAAAAAGAATTGTTGGTTTAACTTAAAAAAGTTATCTGGTTGCCTTAAAATTTTGAGTTCATTGAAATTAAAAATTTGAGTTAATACAATGAAGGTGATTGGTTTAATCAACAGAAACTCAAAATATTATGTTATCTGAACCAATTAATTATAAGTTGATTTGACAAAAGAAAAAATGTGAATACAAATCATGAAAATATTGCTGATAAATTAGCGTCAAAATATCTGAGCTATACTTTTTCAATTAAGTAACTCAAGTTATTGTTTTTCCATTTATTGACTGACACTTCTCCTGTTGCCATTTTGAAAGAAATTGGCCGTAAAGTGCAGAGGTGTAAACATGACGGTCAGTTTAAAAAGTTACTTTCCCCAACACTGGAACCGAAGCTTAGGAATCAAACAAAACAGATTAAATTAAATAGTATGACTTTAGATGCCACATTATTTGGCACGAGGGGTTAAGTATGCATTTGAATTAGTTTTAATATTATGTGTCAGTACTGAGTATTGAAAATAACTTTTAGGGCTTTCACAGAAACCAGACGGTTTGAAAAGATCCAGCTCAAGTAACAAGATCATAAATTGTTTGCTTTCTGTGCGTATGCATGTTTCTCTTTTTATGGAGAGGGAGACAGAATTTCACCTTGAATGCGAGAGCTGTCGCGGTTCACCGTTCCAGGCGTTTTACCCTTTACTGTGATTGCTTTTGTTTTTCGGGTCAGCTCTCATCTATGCCTGCAACTTTTCCAATTTATCAGGACTTGTTATATGAAGACAAAAGCTACAGTCGGACGGCAGAGCAGGCAGATTGTGCACAGAGCCATTTAAGAAACAGCAACAAAGATCCGGAGTGGCACACTTTCATGCTTGGTGAGCAGTGCTTATAATCACACCTCCGTGAAACACACTGTGCAAGTTCATCAAATGAATAATGAAATAATGGTTGTGGTCCATTAATAGAAAATTATCCTGCCTCATGATTAATTGCATTAAACTTATGAAAGTGTGTTTTTTTTTGTACAAATCAAAGAGAGGAAATGATGGATGATGAGGAGGCATGATGAATGAAGAAAGGCTGTGAACTAAATTGAAAGTGTACTCATCCGTTCTCCGCTCAAAACTAATGATGAATTGACCGTGTCACATTGAACAATACACATTGAGCTTTAAACATAATCCCTGTTTGAAAGCAGACGTGGCCACAGCGGGCACAGAGCTTGAATCGCAGTTGTACTGGACGGCACGCAAAAAAAAAAAAATCTGATTATTGATGTTATTTTTATTTAATTTCCATTTAAAGTCAGCAGGATAGGACTGATTGAAAGTTTTAATATATGATATATTAATATATGACTATTGCAGATTTTCAAGTCTGAATGCGTTCAAAAATATTGTGCATGCCAAATATAAACATAGTAAAGCTTATGAAATGACCTGCATTTTGGGGCACAGACTACAGTTCCTGCAAATTGCTCAAAAACATACTAAATAATGTTTTAATGAAAGTCTAAAAACACAAAAAGAGTTTAGGGTTAAAAAATATGAACTCAAGTCAATGGAAATGATGTTCTGAAGGGGTTGTGGGTGGTTAATGATCACCTTGAATGGCCATACTTAAGTTATTAAGTTACATAATGGAAAAAAAAATCTGTTTTCTTACATTATAATTTTCTTTGTTATGATATTAATACCCTTTGTTTCAAACTTTTTATATAATACTTATCTTTTTCGATTACCCTTTGTCTCATTCCCTAAATTTGACTCTTTATTACTTTTCTTTAATCTGGTCGTTATGATATTAATAACCCCTGTTTCAAACTTTTTATATTATTATCTCATTTGATTACCCTAAATTATCTCATTCCCTAAATCTTACTCTTTGTGTCGGTTTACAAAGGAAGATGGGACAGGCAAAAGAAAGCATTCTTTTTCATATTGCAAAACATTGACTAATTGACAAACTGCCAAAGTTACAGATGATCAAATCCATATTAAGACAGCATCTGGACTGGCTCCAAGCAGCATTGTGTATTGTAAATAATATTGCCATCTGTGAGGTGCCGACAGTTGGGAATTAAGAAACTACATGATTGTAATTAATGTTGAGAAGATAAAAGACGTAGAGTGTGCATAAAAGTTCCTCTCCTCTGTTTGGTTGACTGCCTGCCTGTCATGTGACCAATCCAGAGCCATTCTCTAACTTTGAACAAACATTAGGGAACACATATTCACTATTAACTATGACTTTTCCCTCAATAAACTCCTAATTTACTGCTTATTAATAGTTAGTAAGATAGTTGTTGTGTTAAGGTGTTGGGTAGGATTAAGAATGTAGAGTCATGCAGAATAAGGCATTACAGCCAATATTCTAGTAATATGCATGCTAGTAAGCAACTAGTTAAAAGACCCTAAATTAAAGGTGCCCTCGAATCAGAATTTGAATTTACCTCGGCATAGTTGAATAACAAGAGTTCAGTACATGGAAAAGACATACATTGAGTTCCAAACCCCATTGTTTCCTCCTTCTTATGTAAATCTCATTTGTTTAAAAGACTTCCGGAAAACACTAGGAGCTCAACATAACACCGACTGTTACGTAACAGTCGGGATCATTAATATGTATGACCCCAATATTTGCATAATGCCAGCCCATTCGACGCATTAGACAAGGAAAGGCAGCATTAACGGCTGGATCTGTGCACGGACAAGGTAAGCAAGCAAAAACAACAGCGAAAAATGGCAGATGGAGCAATAATAACTGACATGATCCATGATAGCATGATATTTTTAGTGATATTTATAAATTGTCTTTCTAAATGTTTCATTAGCATGTTGCTAATGTACTGTTAAATGTGGTTAAAGTTACCATCGTTTCTTACTGTATTTACGGAGACAATAGCCGTCGCTATTTTCATTTTTAAACACTTGCAGTCTGTATAATTCATAAACACAACTTCATTCTTTATAAATCTCTCCAACAGTGTGTAATGTTAGCTTTAGCCACAGAGCATATAGCCTCAAACTCACACAGAATCAAACGTAACCATCTAAATAAATACTTTACTCACATAATTCGAAGCTTGCATACAGCATGCATGATGAACACTTTGTAAAGATCCATTTGAGGGTTATATTAGCTGTGTGAACTTTGTAAATGCGCTGTAATATAGTCGACAGCTCGTGTGGCAGAGGAAGCGCATCTCTTAAAGGGGCCGTGCTGAAAAAATCAGTGCATAGTTAATGATGCCCCAAAATAGGCAGTTAAAAAAATTAATTAAAAAAAATCTATGGGGTATTTTGAGCTGAAACTTCACAGACACATTCAGGGGACACCTAGGACATATTACATCTTGTAAAAAAACAATCTAGGGCACCTTTAAAGTGTTACCAAACATTCAATACGAAATTAAATACTTGACATTAAAGGGGCTTTTAAAGTAAGTGCAAACTAAGCATCAGCACTTAAATATTAAATATATTTTTCAATATACACTACCCTTTAAAAGTTTGTTTGGTAAGAAGTCTCCAAATATTGAGAAATATTATTGAAATTGATGGCAAAGCTGAATTTTCAGCATCATTACTCCAGTCTTCAGTGTCACATGATCCTTCAGAAATCATTCTAATATGCTGATTTAGGGATCAAGAAACATCTCTTATTATGATCAATGTTGAAAACAGCTGTGCTGTTTATGTTTTCATTCATTTATGATATTTTATTTAGAATGTATTCACACCGCAATGATGTGTTTTTCCATTTCCCATCCAAACGCAAAGGCCCTCATTAGGTCACAGAGAGACAATGATGGCAGTCACACTATGTACTTCCCGCACCAGGCCCAACAGCCGGAGTGCTGCTGATATTCAAATGCACTGCTTCAATTTCATTTCCAAAGAGAGGGGGAAAAAAATGAAAACTATATCAGCTCAGTGAAGCTGCACACTGCAAGTTCACACAGAAATGAATATTCTCTTTAATTTGTTGGGCTGCGACGGGTTTGGAGCCCCCAAGACAATGTTGATGGATGATGTTTTAATGCTGCTGAATGTTATTTTTACCGAACAGGGAAAACGATGAATTTTTACTTCATTGGCAATGATCGTGCCCTACACATAAAAGTGTGGCAGGCGAGCGTCGCCCATGAATAAGCACCTCTCGCAGCAGATGTTACTTCGCTGAAAGCAATTCTTCAGATAAGATTTGCAGAAGATTAATTGTGTACAGCTGTTTCATGGCCCGGTGCAATCTTAATACATTTATGATAAGTTTAAAAGCTCACTAGACGCAGCAGACGCTCCCAAGTGAGACTGCACGGAGAAAGGCGAGCTTTATTCCCACATCTGGATTCATATCCTCCATCATATTCATTATTGCCTTTGTGCCAGCCGACGACGGCAGCGCGGCTTATTATTGTGCAAAGTGCAACAGCGCTCGAGTCCTCTACCCGATTCCTTTATCGTCTCTTTCTTTCTCCTCGCCCCATATTTTCTTTTTTTTTTTCAAGGGGGCAAATTATTCAAATCTGTGCAAATGAGTTGTTTCCATTTCTCGCCCCTCTGGGTGGAAATTGAAAGTGACCCGGGTTGACCCTGCTCCATTAATCGTGGCAAATTGCAGCAAGTGCACAATCCGGATCATAGTAATGGTACAGGGTCCCCCAATGACTCATTAATGAGAGAGATATGACCCAGCTGGATTCTCTCACTCGCACTAGTTAAGAACAATCGTGGTGTTATGACCCAAACCAGGGGTCTTATGAAGTAGCTTTTCATTTTTCCGAGGACGAATAATCGGTCTGCTCAGCCTGGTCTGTATGTCAAATGTTCCACATAAGAAGCCAGTTATTCAAAAGAGGCTTTTGAGGTCCCCGAGTCAAAAGAATCATGGTGAGAGGATGTGATCTGGCAAATGTTTAACCTGGAAAGATGGCAGATCCCCTGAGGATTGCAGGGATTTTATTTCACCTTGCATAATAAAGACTGGAAAAACTAACTCAAATGTATTGTAATAATGCCATTTTCTGTCTGTCTTCAAACAAATGTAAGCCAAAGCAAACCGCAAACTGGATTCTACTGTATGTTGCACTGCCATATAAATGCACTCATTTCAATTATTATTTCCAATAATGGTAAAATGATTTATAATTATTTTCACATTGGAACAGGTAACTGAACTAAAACCATAAAAAAAAAAAACATTACTTGAAACAAAAAATACATGTTAACTGAAGAAAAAAAAAAAAATTATATATATATATATATATATATATATATATAAGGTCATTCGGTTTAACTGTCCAAAGGCCAATACAGCCATTTCATTTGTGATTAAATATCTTAAAATGTAATAAATGTAAATATTTTATAACATCATATATCAACATACTGCAAAATGGTATTAAAATTATGTGTAAAAGTTGTTGCTTTGTTATGAGAAAGAATGTCAGAAAAAAAAATTATTTCATTGATGTCATTTGGAGTATAAAGGGACCATTTTGGATCAAGTCATGCGGTCAATATCATGTGACAGGATGTGACATCATTCAGATACCTGCAAAGGACCACATGGTCATGAAGCAAAGTAACTAACTCTCTCTTGACAATTTGAAAAACTCATAAAACATGGAAAATGTTGTAATATTTAAAAAACTTATACTAAATATAAAACGCGATTGTCCTTTTGCTAGCTAGCTAGATATCAGCCTAGTTAGCATATGAAAATATCATCATTCGGTTTAACCAAAAAGTGTCATTCAGTAAAACCGAAATTTTGGTTAAACCGAATGACTTTGTTTGTGACAAATTTTGTCCATCTCATCAAAAAATGACAAAAGCAGTGCTAATTGATTATAAAAACCACATAGTCTCATTGTTAACACTTAATAAAACTTCAAAATGAATTATATCTCCATTAAGTTTTTTTTACACTTTTAAAAACCTTTTTCATCAATGACGAATGTATATATATATATATATATATATATATATATATATATATATATATCAGTATTGTTTTAGTTCACTTACCTGTTTTATATATATATATATATATATATATATATATATATATATATAAAATTAAAATAGGAAAAAAGACTAAATGACTAAAAATGACTAAAATAAAAAATGACTAAAATAAATAAAAATGAGTAATATTAAAATAAAAACTAAATTTAAAAACAAAATATTAATAAAAACTGTAAGTATATAAATAATAAGAACAAGAATAATTAATATAATAAGTAAAATAATAAGAATAAGTAATATAAAATGATACCATAAAATAAAATCAAGAAATAAATAATAAAATAACACCATGAGAGAATTGTAGAAAATTATTTAATGACGCTTGGGTCTTTAATACCGCAAAGTAACAGACCACAAAGGTTAAAAATGAGATAGATCTTTGTATAGTGCACAGCTCTAGACTAATCAGTCTCAGATAGCATGGATATGCCCTGCTGTCCAACACATCTGTGCCATCATCACCCTCATAACTGTGCTTCATATTATTACTTCCTTGCACATTAAAGTGCAATAAAAGCCAGTTGAGTATTAACTGACAGATACGTCATAAATAACACGGACTAACCTTGAGTAATGTCTCACTTCACAGCCACCTTGTGCATCGAACATGACTTAATATGGTGCAATAAAATGAAACCTTCACTTCATAAATTTGCATGATTTATATGGGAGGTATTAAATTAATTTAACGCTATGAATATGCAACAACATGAAACTGATGTAGCCGCATAATGTTCATTTTTTCCCAATATGATGAGGGGAGAACTTAATTAGTGATTGGTTGCTATTTCCTTCTCCTTTTTGCTCAGGAGGAAAAAATAATTAACTTAATGAACTTAATTACTCGCCTCCACCAATGCAGTTTGCATCTCATTTCACTTGCTGGGGCGAAACTTCATTTTATAAATATGTGGAATTATTCAGTCCAGATGTATGTGACTTACTACGCTTTTATGGTGACCCAAGATGTATGAACAGGAAGCCAGAACACATTCAGCAAGATATTTGCGATGTACATCTGGAGAGGGTACCGAACCATTCTATGCCATCAGTGTTAAATGATGATCCAGTTTAGGATGTAAAATGTGTCAGACTGCATCGCCAGCAACCAGCTACCAATAAATTCTCCTTCCTCTATAAATACACACGGCCAGAGGGGCTGTGAGACTCTGCATCCGCCGTCCCTAATCTGACATCATCATTCTGCTCCACCTCCCATCCCACCTGCACACCTTCACTCAGATAACTGTCACATATGAAAAATAGGATGCCTCCTTAGCAAATGCCTCATTCTCTGCAGATTATTTACTTTTAATGGGCGGGGAATGAGAAAAGCACTTAATATGTGGTCACTAAAGATGTGATTTATGGGGTCAGGGGAGCGATAGTGGCACCCTCCGTTTTTGCTCTTTTGTTATAAATCTATCAAAGCCCAGGGATTTTTATAACAAATTGTGTTACAAACATTCCTTCTAGAGACAAATCGACAGAAAATTTGATTATCTATTTCTATTTCTACTGTTTTGTTGTACAGATAGGATAGACCTGCTTAATAAAGTTATTTAGAATGAATAGGCGTCATTTACTGTATTAAAATGAAATGCTCAGAAATCAAATTTTATATGAGAGCATGTTATCTATTTGACAGTGGAAAGCAATGACTGAATAGTACAACCAACGTTTCCTGCAAGCGCCTCTGCTGAATTTTCAGCGTCATGGCGAACAAAATCATATTTTGCTTTGTTGTGAATGCTGTGAGTTCACAGTCTGCATTGAATATGATGCAATAAAAACATTGAGCATTGTGAAATAATGGTGAGAAACGCTTTTCTATTGAGTTGTCCTCACAGACTGCATGCAAACAAATATATCGCACGTCCTGATATTGAGTTAGATGCGTTCATGGGTCAACAAATTTTGTTGATCCTGGAACAACATTCTAGTCTGAAAATTTAACCTTAACCCTATTCCTACCCCTAAACCTAACCTACCCAAAAGTTATTCCAAAAATCAGAGGGAAATGATAGATGAAAAACACTGATGTAGAAGCACCAATTCATGATTTTAAGCCTAAACTTGACATAATCTGTAAACTTGTCCCTGAAATCTGATTGGTTGATTTGAATGTTGTTCCAGGATCAACAAAAATGTTGACCCAGGAACATGTTGAACTCAGCATTATCAAGTTATGCCAAATATATCACTGCGACCAAATTCACAAATAAATAACCCTTCACAACTGGCTTTTATTAGTGAATCAAATAAATTAAAGGGTTAGTTCACCCAAAAATTCTGTCATTAATTACTCACCCTCATGTCGTTCAACAACCGTAAGACATTTGTTCATCTTCAAAACACAAATTAAGATATTTTTGATGAAATCCGATGGCTCAGTGAGACCTCTATTGCCAGCAAGATAATTATTTAAAACAGTTAATGTGACTACAGTGGTTCAACCTTAATGTTATGAAGCGACGAGAATACTTTTTGTCCTCCAAAAAAAACAAAATAACGACTTTATTTAACAATATCTAGCGATGGGCGATTTCAAAACACTGCTACATGAAGCTTCAAAGCTTTACGAATCTTTTGTTTCAAATCAGTGGTTTAGAACGAGGCTTCGTTATGTCACAAGTGTTTCTAAATTTCAATGGTTCACCATTGGGGGGGCGTGACGTTGGCAGTTTGATACACACTCCGAACCACTGATTCGAAACAAAAGATTTGTAAAGCTTCATAAAGCAGTGTTTTGAAATCGCATATCACTAGAAATTGTTGAATAAAGTCGTTATTTTGTTTTTTTGGCGCACAAAAAGTATTCTCGTCGCTTCATAACATTAAGGTTGAACCACTGTAGTCACATCAGTCTTGCTGTCAATGCAGGCCTCACTGAGCCACTGAATTTCATCAAAAATATCTTTAATTTTTTTTCCGAAGATGAACAAAGGTCTTACGGGTATGGAACAACATGAGGGTGAGTAATTAATGACAGAATTTTCATTTTTGGGTGAACTAACCCTTTAAGTCTAACCAGTGTAGTTCGAATCACAAACAAATGAATCTTATGAACTGCTTCTTTTTTGAAATTCAAAACTTTCAGCACAATCAGAGTAGTCCAATTGATTAACAAATGAACCTGTTTCTTTTAGTGAAGTCTGATTACCAAACAAACAAGTTGGTTGGACTAAATAATGAAAAGTTCAAATAAGACCAATTTCAGAATCCTTCAGTAAACTGAATCCATCAGTGCGGTTACCAAATCAACATGTGGCTTATTTACTGAACTGCAAGTTCAAAGATGTCCATATTGAAATGTTCATGTCAGTATAATTGCTGGCTGATTTTCAACGTTGTTAAAGATAAACTAAACTAAAAGTAGTGAACTGAACAGAATTCTGTAGTAGGAACCATAATACCATTACATGGTATTGCCATTCAGCTCATCATATGCTTCTGACTGCTTTAAATTTATTCAGCTTTCAAATGATTGGATGATTGACTGTATGAGAATTCATAATTCTATTATTAATATCCTGTATAGTGATAAAAGAAATATTAGCTTATAAATCCTATTTAAACACAGTGAGATGACTTCTATCATTTGTCTTATTTAAATATCAAATGATATCACTTCATGAAATGATTAATTTTCTAGACTTTTCTAAGTGTTAAATAATCGCAGCAATTTTACAAAACCTTAATCAAAACTAGAAAAAAAAGTCATCAATCTTCTTAAAAAGCTCTATAGGGTCATTTGAAATTTAAATTCATTCCCTTTGGATTATGACCCATATTTTAGACGGGAATAATTCATCACAGACAAGGAAGATCTAATTGCATTGTGCCATATCAAAGTTGAAGCGAAGTTCAATTAAATGCATGTTTTGTATCTCCTCCCCGTGTTTAATAGTCACTCGTGAAATCTCACTTTTTCTCCGCATTTCTTGTGCAAAGCCTTGTAAAATTCCCTCTCGTCGGGCTATGTCCTGATAAGAGTCACTTTAGGAGAAAAGGACAGCTTGTAAACTGACACTCAGATCAAAGCTTTGATCAAGCCAAGGTCTAAATCATCTTCAGACAAGTGCCATCTGACAAGAGGAGGGACCTCAGTGCTTTCAAAAGTCTTATTATTTGTGTGCAGAGAGAATATTTGCTATATAGCTCGATTGAATTCCTTCACGCCTAGTTATAACCTTCATAAAGCCGATCAATTGAAATGCATCAGCGGTTGCTGAAGCGAGTACAGGATCCCTGTGTAGTAAGTAGACTGAGAATGTGATGTGACTAATGTTTGTGTTTAGAAGGTGAAATGGACAGGGTAGCTCATTATTGGGGACTTGAGCCCACTGCCACTTGTTGATGGGCAGGGCGAAGATGAATCACTAGATTATCTCAAGGCCACGCTCTCTGAAGATGAGAAAAAGGGCATTTGCCTGCCCATGTGGCTGCATTCTCATCATCCTTTTAATAACCTGTAATATTGTAGCGGGAGATTTTTCTCACCATGAATGTGATTGATGGCCTTTAACCGTGAAACATCACAGCGGCAAAGTAAATTGACCAAACAGCTAAACATACAAATGATTAAAAAAGGCGGGGGTCCGCTTCAGACCTTTTATTTAAGATCACGCCATTTCCAAGAGCAATTTATAGTCTATTGACTCGAGACAGTTGCTTTTCAGCTGCGGAAATTGTGTTACATTGCAGATGAGATGCTGGCGCGCATTGCAAGAGCAAACATCGCATTAAATATCCAGGAAGGGGAGAGATGATATCTGGCGAAAAGTGTTGTTCGGGTCACGCCGTAGACCATTTTAGCCCCAGCGGCAAACAAAACCAGCACTTGATCCCCGCCTGACCACACCAAGTCAAACATTTAAGCTGATCAGGAGAGAAAGAGAACAGCACGTTCCTCCCAAAGCCGATTCAGTCGGGAAAATTTTCAGTGCCGTTTCTCATTATCTCCCAGCCGCTGACGTCTTGACAGGAGAAGATCCTTCTCTGCCACTCAAGTCTATCAATGTCAGAAGAAGGCTTAGCAACAGACTCATACATTTGGATTAAACAGTCAAAGTCATTATACGGAATGTAATTGACCTTTTAAGATACAGCAGTAATAGCTTTCCTCTCCTCTCGCCTTGTCGGCCTTAAATGGCAGTTTTCTTATGAAGTCCCAACAGGATTTTCTCTCAAATTAGAGTGAGATTTTCAAGCTAGGAATGTCAGTGCACCATGAGAAAAACTATGAATTGTACAAACAATTAGGATTACATGAAAGATCTCTAATTTTACGGCAGCTTGCTGTGCAGATCTGGTAGTTTACGCTACGCTAGCACGGCATAAGTGACGTGCTCATGTGGAAAATCAAAAAAGGAGATGCTACTATGACAGCACATTATTTACCTCACCATCGCTTTCAGTGATATTTTGCGCCACAAGTGAGTAGGTTGTCAACATTTAGTATTTCCAAAGACCCTCAAAGACCTCTCTGCAGCAATATTCAGTACAGTATACTTTAAGTTTTGGGACTCGCGATCGGCAAAGACTCTCTCACCTGTCTGCTATCAAAGCCGAGCCAGTTATTCACCATCTCATCAGCACTTGCCTTTTTTCAATTTCAGGTCCAAGGAAGCTACAGCTCTTTGTACAAGCGGCTGGCGTAATTGAATTTGCCGCAGAAATGGCAGGCTCGAAAATTTCATTTTCTGCGCGTATGAGTGTCGGAGAGGCCTGAGCAGACAGGCGGCCCCTCTCTCTAAACTTATCTCCCCTCTCGCCCATCCTCCCATTATGTTCTGCACTAGACTGAGTTCCACCGCTTGTGTTTTTCTCGCGTTCGCCCTCCCTCAATCCCTCTCTCTGTCTGCAGGGCACGTTATGCTGGCGAGGGACAGACTGGATCCCTTTTCTCTCAGTCTTTGTCCAAATCCTTGTCCTCTGATAATCTCTGCAAGCAAGGGGGCTTGTCAGTGTGGCAATTCCCCCTAAATGCCTTCCACAAATAATGGTTTTCAGAATGAGCATTAACAGGTTTGATTACACGGAATGGCCCTTTTAATTTACAGCGGGATTCTATTGATCACAGGAGTGCAGATTAAAGCGTTCAATGAAGCCAGTGATGAGGTATTAAGCACCTGAAGCCCCTCAGGGGAGCCGCGAGGAGCAGGAGGCAGGCGAGCGGCCCGGGCTGTGTACAGTTATTCCCCTGTAATGAAGTGCCTCTATGCGGCGGCATGAAGCACGGTCGGGAAAAATAGATTGGAGATGATGAGCTCTTCAAAGTCATTTCTCGCTCTCTCATTCCGACGCATGCTCCCATCCTCCCGTGCCACTCCTTCGGCGAAATGCCCCGGATTTACTCAGCTGGACCAATGCAAGTTTTATGACCTTATTGCTTTTTTACCATGGTAATAGTTTTGAATCAATTTATCAATCTGCAGGAACCATCAGGCATGTTGACCTCAAAGATCAAGTCCAGGTCATTCCATCAATTCACTGAGGAGGACCGAGATGGAAAGTGAAAAAAGGTGGGAAAAAAATCCCTTCCCCTCCCACCGGCACAGTCTGCTATAAAAGAAGGCGTTCAGCAAACAAGCTACTCTCGTGTCTCGTCTCTGACCTGCGATGAAGAAAAACCTCTAATTGTGGTTTAATTGGAGAAACACACCATAAAACGTTGTTGTGCATGAGTTTAGCGAGGGTTGGGCCCTTTATGTCTTTGAATTATTAATGTAATCCTCGCTGCGTGCACTTTCATGAACCACTTATTTTAAAAACATTTTCTAGTGTGTTTGGTCATTTTTCGAGGCTGTGTTAGTCCTTGAAGATTTATTCTCTCCATTTGAAAGTCTTTTAATTTGGTAATATTCCCTTGGTGTCCTTTGTTTGGCTTGAACAAATGCCAATTAATGTTCCATTTCCCAAGTCAAATGGGATCTGAGCTCCCTAATGCAATTCAATTGAATTATCTGAACTGGCTACTGTACACCGAGTAATGGTAATGCAATAATGTGATAATGACAAAATAGCTTTTAAGACCTGCCTTTCAAAACGAGCTGCATTTATCAGTAATTACAAAAGCATGCATTGTTAAAGTCCTGTTTTTAAATCACATTTCATAAATATAATTTTATTCTCTCTGATCATTTTAATATACAGATAAGTAGCTAGGTTTAATCATTCAGAACTGGTTCCATTAAAAACAAAAAAACAAAAAACAAAACAAAGAACCGAAGGGCTCACGCGTGCAGACTTTTGCTGATGCAGACGGAGATACGTACGGAGAGAATACGGAGATGCTCTGACAGAGTTTGACAGGCCTCTTAAATAACGGCGTCGCAATAATGCTACTGAACCGACAGCGCGAAACTACGGAGCCCCGGACATGACATGCATGCAGGGGGAAAAAAAGTAAATCGTGCAACGATAAATCGAGGGAACGACTTTTTATTAAACAATTATTAAATTAATTAAGACAATTAATTAAGACAATTATTAAATCGATTGACGAATTAGTAAATCGTGTGCATGATTTAGCGTACCATTTTTTTTTCGGCATGTCATGTGCGAGGCTCCGTAGCCTATACGAAACAGAAGGTGCGAGTTTCTTTTTAGTAATTCAAAAACATACCGCACATACAGGCTGGTCTGATTCCTGAATAAATTATTCGAATGAGTTTTATAGCGTATCAACAACAGCGCGACCAGTGGAGTCCAACTCCAGAGTGAATGACTCTAATGAGTCGGTTCTTTTTAGTGAATCAAACAAACAGCTCAACCAGAGAATGACTCGGATTATCAAACACACAGAACTAAATTTACAACAAAAATAAAGTTTTAATTTTTTTTTAAACTGATCCCAGAATTTGGAAATGTATGGAAGCTTGTTTCCACCACTGAATTAAAAATAAAGAAGGTAATTGTGACTTTTTATCTCGAAATTCTGACTTTTTTTCTTGCTATTGTGAGTTTACATCTCACAATTCTGACTTTTTTTCTCAGAATTGGATGATATTAAGTCGCAATTGCAAGTTATAAAGTCAGAATTGTGTGATATAAACTCGTAATTGCAAGTTATAAAGTCAGAATTGTGATATAAACTCGCAATTGCGAGTTATAAAGTCAAAATTGTATGATATAAAGTGGCAATTGCATGTTATAAAGTCAGAATTGCATATAAACTCGCGATTCTGACTTTTTCTCAGAATTGCGACTTTTTTCTCACAATTCTGAGAAAAGAAGTCAGAATTGCGAGACAAACTGACAACTGCGAGAAAAAAACAGAATTGCAAGAAAAAAAAATCAGAATTGTTTATATCTGACACTATAACGATGTAAACTCGCAATTGTGAGAAAAAAAAAGTTAGAACTGTGAGATAAATGTCAATTAATTTTATTTTTTTATTCAGTGGCAGAAACAAGCTTCCATAGCAATGGAATTGCATTTCCCAATGGTCAATGGTTCCATTAAAGAACAACAGTTGTTAAGAATTAAATTCTTTACGATTCCCAACCCTAGATAATTTATACCACATAAAGGACAGGAGGATTATATAACAGCGTATGGCATATCGTACTAAATTTGTTTGCACTCACACAGACACCATCTTCAGTTTCATTCCTTCTATTTCTATAGCTGAGCCATGTGAACAAATTGTCCATTGTGAGGATCTACCCCTCACTGTCTCCGGTGGCCTTTTCTCCTTCTCCACAATGGGGCAATAAGTCTCTGTGAGCCCCAGCAAATCAGATCCTAATGAGCCTCTTTAAGGCTGTTTGAATTTCTAATGAATAACTCAGTGCACAAAAATAAACACGTTGCTATTGATCATGCCATGAAGATTTACACTAATCTAATAACTGTGGTCAGTATTTGGCTGATGTCTACGAGCTCTGTGTTTTATCCATGGGGAGCTGTTGTCTCTGCCCTGTTATTACTGTACGGATCATCTGACTAGATCAAACCCCAGATTTGATATTCAAAACCCCTCTCTACATGAAACGGCCTCAGTGGAATATTTATTTGCCGTCAGTATGTTCCATTAGCCAGTGCTGGGAAAAGTGGGATCCACTGAATGGGGTAGAAAAAGAGTGTGTGCGTCATACATACACACATGTTTTTGGGAGTTTACCTCGCTCGAGCATATTCATGTTTCTTTAGTGATAGAAAATAAATGATAAGTCTTAGAAATTAAACAAATACCTTGTATGGGGTCAGTCAGTACCTGATGGAATGCAAAAGAAGGCAGGGTGAGATTCTGACAGTACTTTCCCTATAGAAATATACATTAGAGTATTTCTCTTGGCAGAGATTCAAGACAAGATGTGAACAAAAATAAAGGAAATTGTTAGTCAGTAGGTGTGTAGCAGCAAAAGAATGGTGCCATTTTTTCCCTTTATAAATTTTCATTCAAGGATAAAATGTTAATGGAAAAAAGGTCACAGAATTACTACAATGACTATAATAAATTCTGAATGGTCATTCACAAATAATATACACATAATTCTCCTGCATGTTAGTTAGTTAGTTTATAACAAAAGTTATGTGCAACTGAGGGCTTTTAAAGGCCAATTCACACTGCACTGACAGACACAGACCAACCCCAACACCAGATTACAGTATGTCACTTCTCAGACATTCCACAACCTGACAAATACCGATTTAACGTTCAATCGGCGAAAACAAACGCCGACAGAGGTAACATGATCTGACGAAATGTCTTTTGCCGCCTATTGGCAAAGCAGTGGCTTTAAGAAAACAACATACAGAAAAGATTTTTTTATATATATTTTTTTAAATTAAACCAAACACTGCTTAACACAAATTTGTCTGAAATAATGTCTTATTATTAATTTATTAAATACACATATTTCCACTAACAAGCATGTCAACCTTAAAGGGTTAGTTCACCCAAAAAAGAAAATTCTGTCATTAATAACTCACCCTCATGTCGTTCCACACCATAAAACTTTCGTTCATCTTCGGAACACAAATAAAGATCTTTTTGATGAAATCTGAGTGATTTCTCTCCCTCCATACTGCTACTTGAACTTTGAGACTCTGTCTCTTTTTATGATGAACAGTGTTGTTCAGTGGCGCCTGCAGCTGTACGGCTGTACGCACTGTGTGTACCTTGAGAGGGCGCTATTAATGCCGTTTTTATTTTTTACATAATTTTTAAATTGATTATTAAAATCTATCTGCGTACACTCATGACATTAAGAGAGCAAGAAAGAATGAAAATAAATAAAGGTGTGCGTTTGTATGTTGTAAAGTCAAACGTGTGTATGTGCATCCATGGGTGGGCCTGGGGGATATGGCTGAAAAGAAATCTGATTGGCTGGTTTAGTTTCATCGTTTTTTTCCCCAACAAGCTCAAAATGAGTAAACACTCTCTAAAACAGCTAAATTCGGGGTTAGTTCTGTGTGTACCCTGAGATAAAATCCTGCAGACGCCCCTGGTGTTGTTCATGTTGCTGTAACATTTAAATTTCCCTTTGGGGATAAAAAATAAAGTCTAAAAGCTAAATTAAATCTGTTCATCAAAAAACAGTGTTCGATAAAAAAATCGATCGAGTCTCTTCAGAAAATTTGGAATAGATATCATAATTTGTCAGAGCCTCCTAAAATGTATATAGCTTAAATGGATAGTTCACCCCAAAATGAAAATTATGCCATGATTTAATCATTTTATATGACTATCTTCTTTCAGACAAACACAATCAGAGATATATTTAAAAATATCCTTGCTCCTCCAAGGTTTATAATGGTTGTGAATGGGTGGCCAAATTTTGAAGACAAAAAAATGCATCCATCAATAAAAAAAGAATCCATACTACATTTCTAAATATATCTCCCATTGTGTTTGTCTGAAAGAAGATAGTCATACACCTAGGATGGCTTGAGGGTGAGTAAATCCTGGGATAAACTATCCCTTTAATAAACAGATAAAAACTACAAATAAATAAATGTTTTCACTTCAATTGTGTGGAGAAAAATTTGATGAAGCAGGATGCTTTGATGCCTTATCCTCTTTCTGACTGAATGCATTTAAATCTTATGCAACATGTTAAAGTAATAAATGATTGCAATCATGGCCAAGTTCCGTGATTGATTATTGGATGATGCTATACGGTAGTTTTTAACTTATCCCTGTGCAGCAGTGCTGCCTCATCCCTGGGGTACGGGATGAGGATGGGTCTTTAGGGCCTGCTGTAATGAATATTTAAAATCTATCTTGCATGCAACTGTGTCAAGGACACTCAGTGGAATACAGTTTTAGAGCCTCACTTATGGAAGTATTAGAGGTGAATACATGTGTAAATGCTCTCTGTTCTCTTCGGTGTGTGAGAATGGGTTCGTTTGCTTGCTAAATAACAACCAAATCTAATCTAAAATGATTAAAACAGATTCTGGATACACTATGCTGCATTTAGATCCACCAAAATTTACATGCATCGTCACCTTGCAACCATCCGCAAAGGAATTACATTCAATCGGGAATAAATTCACAGTCAGGGATCTCCGGAACATCAGATCAGGTCCGGCAGCGCCTCCGTGTTTACTGTGATGCATTCCGAATTCCATAGGTGGAAAATCAATCTCTCGGTGTGATGGCTGTGCACTGATGCTCTTTTAAAGCACAGGTGGTTTGTGTACTCTGATAGAGAGGTCACTGTGATGGCCACTATATTCAGCGAATCCAGAGACCTCTCTCTGCCCTGACCTACAGCATTCCCAGAAAGAGGTTCAGTGTACAATGACTATTATTAGACTAATACGGCTATCTCTCTCCCCTTAGAGGTCAGCATTAAATTGAGCATTAAGCAAATAGCTAATGGAATTTAGAGGTATAATAATACAGGGATATGGTGAGACAATTCTATTAACAAGATATAAATCATGTTGAGTGTGAGGTAAGTGTTTTTTAATTGATTGATGGAAAAGACGATCCATTGGTTTTCTGAAGACTAACAGCCATTTACCGTTTCCTCCGCAGTAAAAGAGGCAAAAAAAGGAAAGATAAGGAAATTACTCTGTGCAAGGGGATAAATTATTCAGAGAAGATAATCATTTTGTGCTGACATTACTAATGTGAAGAAGCATTTAATCTCCACTCTGTTGGGACAGAGGACTTTGGGTGAAGGTTTTTATAAAGATTAAAGCTGTGTCTCCCAGATGGGTTACTTTAGTTTACCTGTGTTAAAATCAAAAGATCACACTGGATGTAGCAGGAACATGACAGAAGTGTATAAAAATGCTAAAAGCTACTATGACTTAATCTTAGAAATACTATTGCGTTGCCACAATTTTACAAAAGGGGAAAAAATAGAGAGACATGGTTTACATAATAAATATATATATTTTTAATTATATCATTTTATATAAAACAATCATTTTAAACATTAAAATGTTTTATAAACTATAATTTTATATAATAATTATTATTAATAGTAGTAGTAGTAGTAGTAGTATTTATATAATATTATTCTGAATAATTTTATTTAAAAAAACTTTTTTTTTCCTAACAAAAATCACATAAATATTTTAAATAATTTAAAAATGAAAACATAAAGAGTTTAATTTTGGAGGGTGCAAAATGTTGAAAGCTCCTATGACAAAAAAAAAAAAAAATCTACTTTTGCATTACCACAACTTATTAAAAGAGGAAAAAATTGAGAAAGATGGTTTACATTATAAAAAATATTTAAAAAATAATAAGTAAAATATAAATACAATGATTAAAACAATAACTTTAAACATATCGATAAATTAAAATATATTTTTCATATAAAAATAACAAAAAAATATTTTAAATAACTTTAAAAATTAAAACATAAAAAGTTTTCATTTTAGAAGTGTGCCAAAATGTTGAAAGCTACTATGACTAAATCTAAAAAAATAAAAATAATTAAAAAATCTACTATTGCATTACCACAACTTATTAAAAGAGGAAAAAATTGAGAAAGATGGTTTACATGATAAAATAATAATATAATAATAATAATAAGTAAAATATAAATACAATAATTAAAACAATAATTTTAAACATATCAATAAATTAAAACTTTTTTCATATAAAAATAAAAACAATATTTTAAATAATTTAAAAAATGATGAAAAGTTTTCATTTTAGAAGTGTGCCAAAATGTTGAAAGTTCCTGACTAAATCTTAAAAAAAATTTACTATTGCGTACCCAACCCAACAAAAATTGATAAAATACATTATGAAAAATATTTAAAAAATAATAAGTGAAATATAAATACAATAATTAAGACTATTTCAAACATATCAATAAAATAAAAATTACAATTTTAAACAAAAATATATAAAATAATTTAATTTAATATATAATAATAAATAATTTAAAAATATAAGTACATATTACTTAGAATTTTAAATGGATGACTTTTATTTTGGCATCACCTGGCCATAACGTCTACCGTCTTTTTTCTGTAACCAAAAAAAGAAAACCAATCAAAATATACCAACACAAAAGTAAAGTTTGGAGATCAAAGTGACCCCATGTCAGGACAAACACTCACTTATCTGTTTTGAGGAATGGCCAATATGTTCTGCCCAATATTAACTGAAGAAACGAGAGATTTCTCTGTCCTAGGTGTAAACATCCTGTATCTCCTGAATCAACAGATGTCTCCATCTGCCCTCGGCGTCCTCCGATCGCTCATACGTGCTCGCATGTGTACGCAAATCCCCTCACAGTATACACACATTGATCTGGGCATAGATCTGTCGTGTCAGGATGATGTACATTATTTACAAGTGGCTGTTCTCCTCCTGTGCTATTTTTCCCTCACCTCTCCTCAGGGGGCAAATTAGAGGAAAGGGGAAAAAAAAAAAGAAAGGAGCTCTCCGATAGCCATCTAGCATGACGAATTATGAGTGTTACAAAATAAAATGACAAACGGAGCCTGCTAGAATGGAAGTTAACAAGGCACTGATCAGCTAGGACCAACGTTATCTTCTCTTCATGTTTATTGCAGTGAGGGGCTGTTATTGCCCCTGCCCTGACATTGATCGACAGCTTCTATTAAGCGTCCTTCCCCGAGCAGCTGCCAGGAGCAGATACATTAAATAAAACAGTTATTGCTTTTCATTGGCTGCGCTGTAAAATATTGCCGCTAAATAGCTCCTGCCATCAGATGCGGTTCGCTACAAGGTTTTAATTTGAGAGACTGCGCATAACGCAGGCGCAATTGACACCAGCCTTTGTTTCCTCGCTGTAATGATTGTGTACATATAGTTGAATTGATGGTCTGTCGCCTTTGTTCGGCTTTAATGTGTGGCCTGTTTGTCAGGCGGAGACTGATGCCTGAACACGGATTTTATCTCTCCTTCTCCTCCACCCTCTGCGTCTGATGTTTCCTCCCTTTCCCTTGTCGCACTGTGTCTGTCCCTTATCAGGGAGCTGGTGCGCTGCGGCGGCCTTAAGCTCTTGTCTAGCGACAAGATAAGGCGCTTTTTGCCTGTAGGAGACAACAAAAGCACGGGCCGTTACAACTGTTTCTGTGCGCAGACAATCTATATACATGCCCAAGATGAATTATGGACGTGAAATGGGCTTCAGATGTTTGTGTAACACAGATTTATTTGAATCCGGACCCCCCTCCCGCCAGCTATCCAGTGTTATCGAAGAGAAGGCAGGGCAGCTGCGCTCTGAGCGCGGATGTCATGTCCCTGTTTTGTGCGCTGCATATTAAAAGCTTTATGGAAGCAATTAAATGCATGCTTAATGGCGAGGAGTTGGCAGAATGAATGTACAATTGAATTAGCAGTTATGATGGGGCACAATCCAAGACAAAGTAAATGGAATTACCTCACACATTTCTCTCGTCCCCGTCAGGTTTGGCGGCGTGACACCACTTAATTACCCCTTTGTCACATATATTCTCTCATTGATCTAATTTTCACACAGCCTGTTTGGAGGCCGAAAGCAAGTGCTTTGGATATCCACTGATATTCTCCATGGATTTTTGGGGGGATGCGATATATTGGAGCTGACTCATCCCAATAATAATTAGCCTGTTAAGTGGCTTCAGCAGAAAGAGAGGGAGATCAAAACAGGTTGACCAAATTCAATTATGTGGATACTCTCTCACACAGGCCTGTCTGATCACACATAGAGCAGCTTTTTTGTGTTTGTTGCGTATCACAAAGTTGCCATCGTAACACCTCTCACTGTAAACCCAAATAAGTTGGCAAAACTCAAAAAAATTGAGGCAAAAATCAGTTGCCAGTTATAATTGTTCTTAACTTGAAATGGTTGCGTACACTAATTCATACATTTAACTTAAAATTTTCATGTAACCTCAATGTGAACATTTTTATTAGTGTAAACTTAGCTAGCTATAACAAGCTTATTCAGAAAATGCTAACTTGCTAATTTGCTAACATGTTAGAATGGTATAGCACTTGCTGAATGAGTGCAGCAATATAAAGCATTTAACATACTTGCTCTCAAACCAAGCCGCAATGCACCACTTGCCTCCATGATGGTGACATTATGTAACACTTCATTTTAGCATTTACTCTCCCTTTCAAGTGCCATGGGCAAAGTATACTAGGAAACAGAAATCCCAGCCCAGTTTCAGTTAAACTTAAGTTCATCTAAATGATAATAAGTAATATTGAGTTCAAGAAACTCAAAACAATAAAACAGTTCAGTTTACTTAAAATATATCAGTTCTGTGAACTTGAAAGAAAAAGAAAGTGCTAAATACTCATAAAAGTTAATTTGACTGAACTAATTTGTTTAATTTAAGTTTGTCCTACTCAGACCAATTAATTATTTCGAGCTTTAGGGTTTACAGAGAAACGGCATAATTTCAACTAAAAACAGAAAACTTTGGAGGTATATTTACACAACCACTGCATTTTGAGGGCCTGAAAACATTTTTTTTTTAAACGATGCCGTTAATTCTCCATGTAAACTACAAAAACGCAAATTTGTGAAAACGGTGACATCGTGCACATGTGTGTTACATTTTCAGTCTATAGGCACATACACTGCGTTCCAAATTATTATGCAATTGACATATCAGTAAGATTTCAGTACAATAAACATTCAGATTTTAGTTTTTCTAAGAAAATGTTTGTTTGTATATTTATCCATGTCTTTTTAGATAACTGGTATCAATAATTTTCCAGATCTATGGAAACCCTACTTAGAGGTTGTTCCACATTATTAAGCAAGTCACAGTTCTCATGCAATATGGGGAGGAAGAAAGATCTTTCTGAAGATGAAAAGCATGAAATGGTGCAATGTTGTGCAAAAGGCATGAAAACAACTAATATTGTGTGAAACTGAATGGAGATTATCGAATTATCATAAGATTTGTGAGTGATTTAGAGCACAGCAGAACTCGGTCAGATAAAGGCTTATTAATGAAAGTTCCTGTCAAAAAAATAATTGTATTAAAAGGGCAGCTATAAAAAAAGCCAGTGTTGAGCAGCAAACGGGTATTTGAAGCTGCTGGTGTCTCTGGAGTCTCAAGATGATCTCCATGCAGGCTGGCAGTTGTGCGTAAAGATGCATTTTAGACACCACTAACCAAACCTAACAAAGAGAAACATTTACAGTGAGTGTAGAAATACATTTTCAAACAGTTTTATTGCTGTGGTGTTTTTTTGCAGCATAGTGCATTGTACTATGCACTATCCTCCTTTTTATACCATAGCTGAAAATGGCCAGTTATGAACTCCACATATCTGGCAAAAGTTATTTTAATACCTTCCATCTCACTTCCCAGTATTCCAGCCCAAATCATCACCCACCAGCTCCTTGCTGATGTTGCAGTCTTGTTGGAACGTGGTGGCCATTTACCAACCATCCAGAAATCCATCCGTTTAGACCATCCATTGTAGTACGGCATTAATCAGTGATAAAAATGAGTCTTCATTTATTTCTAAACCCACTGTAAATGTTTCTCTTTGTGAGCTTTGGTTTAGAGTGCCAGCCGGCATGGAGAGCATCTTTAGACTCCAGAGACACCAGCAGCTTCAAATACCTCTTTGCTGCTCAACACTGGCTTTTTTTATAGCTGTCCTTTTAATACAATTCATTTTTTTGACAGGAACTTTCCTCAATAAGCCTTTATCTGACCAAGTTCTGCTGTGCTCCAAATCACTCACAAATCTTATGATAATTCGATAATCTCCATTCAGTTTTCACACAATATTAGTTGTTTTCATGCCTTTTGCACAACATTAAACCATTTCATGCTTTTCATCTTCAGAAATATCTTTCTTCCTCCCCACATTGCATGAGAACTGTGACTTGCTTAATAATGTGGAACAACCTCTAAGTAGGGTTTCCATAGATCTGACAAATTATTTTGTCTGAGATTGATACCATTTATCTAAAAAGACATGGATAAATAAACGAACCAACATTTTCTTAGAAAAACTAAAATCTGAATGTTTATTGTACAGAAATCTTACTGATTTGTCTCTTGCATAATAATATGGAACGCAGTGTAGTTTTTTTTTTTTACAAAGTGACATCGCCAACTACTGGCCTGGCATGTATAATGCAGAATTTTTAGTTGTTTCCATGGATCCGTGTGAACGGGATTATTTTGTCAATGTTATCGTTTTAGTACATCAGTGTTGTGTAAAACGACCCACAGCTGAAAAAGAAAAGATCAAGATTTATTCACATAATTTACTATGTGATTTAAAATATATATATATATATATATATATATATATATATATATATATATATATATATATATATATATATATATATATATATATATATATATATATATATTAAAAATACTATGTAAATCGTAAACCTCACTGATCATTCTGTACTTTTTTTTTTCTCTTTTTTTTTCTTTCCAAAACATTACAAATTACCCAAACATTCCCCATACTGGTAACAATACTAGAATATCTAAAAGAATACAAAATATTAACACAACCCATTATAATATTTTAAAGTTTTGTTTTATTAAATCATGAAGCTTTGTTCACATAAGTTATCATTAAATGTTATTTCCCATTACAACAAAATATACACAAATTTTCAAATGTTTGGGGTATGTAAGGTTTTTGAAAGAAGTCCTTTCTGATCAAATTTTGATCATTTATCTGATCAAAAGTACATTAAATCAGTAATACTGTGAAATATTACAATAAAAAAAACAAACTGTTTTCTATTTTAATATATTTTGAAATGTAATTTATATATTAATTATCAATGTTGAAAACAGCTGTGAAAAGTTTTGAGGAAACTGGATTCTTTTCTTTAAAAAAAAAATATAAGAGAACATTTGAAAGAATTTTTTGTATCATTATAAATGTCTGTTACATTTGATTAGTACTTGCTGAATAAAAATATTAACTTCTTAAAAATATATATATTTCAGGGATACAGACTGCAGAAATGTAATACTAGACAGAACGAACTCCAAAGTTTATAAATGAGAGGAAGATGTTGTCACAAACAGGTGTCATTTGTCCTCCAGTGGTCACTCTCAGATGAAGAAGTGTATTGAAATCATGCATCATAGCAGCTCACCTCTGTCAAGCCACAGACAGTGAAAATTGCTGCGTACATTCATACTCTCAACATTCTGTTCCAAAAACATTACTTAAAGTCTGATGTATCTAAACTAAAGAAATATTCTCAAATGTAAAAATGAGGCTTGTGGCAGCATCCTGGTCAGTGAGATTTATTCTTAAAAAAACGGATAAAACACAACAGATCATAGAAGTATGATATTTTGATGAGGAGGTCAAAATATATTTTTTAATATATAATTATTTTATCATTGAGCGTACACCCGGATGAAACCCGGAAGAGGAAGTATGACGGTATCAGCCTCCTCCCTTGATGATTCTCAAGCCCGGTCATCCCGCAGAGAGTGGACTGCTGCTGAATATGACGTCCTTGCAGATTAAGTGGTCACTTGTTCAACTTTCGCCATTAACCTGAGTGCACCGGGCAGTTTGCACTCCCCGCTTGGCTGCATTGGCACATTTATTGTCTGGGGACAGACTAATGGATCCCAGTTAAGGTGTGTTAACAATTTTTCTATCGATTAATGAAGGGAAATCATAGCCAGACGAACTTAGCCCACAAGATTTAGTGGCTTTTAAGGTAGTAGGGACGAATATAATGCTTTAGAAAGAGCTACTGTACATTATATATAAGACACCTGCTACATTAAGTTACATTAAGGTTTAATACATCTTCATTACTGGCAGGGCGCCCAACCCCTTCAAGGTTGAAATAGAGATCCACCTTTCATTATGCCACTTCTCATTGCTCTGCGGAGAGATATCAAATAATAATGGAACTATTGAGACAGTTCTGCTCGAGCTGTTAATGCTAATCGATGTATTAAATATTGAGCATTTCCATAGCAGAACTTTGAACGGCTGCCACGCCGTTGGCCCAAAATGATTCAGGATGCTGCCACGGGCCTTACTTTTCATTTTTGCTTAATTAAACAAAGTAGACCATGATAACAGCCCTATGACCTCTGAACTATGACCTCTGGTGAAAAAAACTACATACTCGTGATTTATGATGATACGTCTAGAGAATATTAAACTCAAACGCTTTGGATTTTACAGTGTACGTCAGCTTTAGTTCGAAACGAACATTGTACATTGCATCTTGGACAGCCTTTTCTGATAAATATTGTTGTTTTTACAGACAACGACAAACTTTGGGGTTGATAAGAAACTTTTTTTTGAAAGAAGCCCCTTATGCTCACCAAAGTATAAACAGTAATATTGTGAAATATAATTACAAATTTCAATAATTGGTTTCTCTATTAATATGGCCTTCTAATAATATATTTTAAAATGTAATTTCTTGCTGTGATGGCAAAACTGAATTGTCATCAATCATTATTCCAGTCTTCAGTGTCACATGATCCATCGGATATCATTCTAATATACTGATTTGGTGCTCAATAAACATTTCTCACTATTATCAATTGCTGTTCAGTGTTTTTGCAGAAACCAAAATTCCTTTTTTTAGGATTTTTTAATGAATAAAAAGTTTAAACAAACAGCATTTATTTTAAATTAAAGCTTTTTGTTACAATGTAAATGCCTTTACTGTTACTTTTGATCAATTTAATGCAACCTTGCTGAATAAAAGTATTAATTTCATTCTAAAAAAAAAAAATATCATACTGACCTCAAACTTTTGAATAGCGTATTTCACTCATATTAATTTCTGGTGTTATTTCATGCAGTATTGTCTGTCTTATCCCACACAATCTCTACGTCAAATCCACACCCCTCACGTCCTCCATTTACATAAATGCACAAACACATGACAAACGTCAAACAAACACTCAGTAGGCGCACTCAGATCGCAAAGATCCCACGGCAGAGCTTAAACAGAGCGTCTCGGGCCGACCGTGAGCAGGGGTGGCCATGTTAGATTCCTGCGTGCCGCACACGACGCAGCTCAAATAAACCCAGCACAGTGAGCCGGGGTCAGGCCGCCTCTGCTCAGGGATGCACTGCAGTGCCAGTTGTATAGAAAGAAAACAGGGTACCCAGCAGGACGTCCTGCACAGGGCCCAGCCAGCCAGATATTCAAGCCCGCTCCCTGTTTCTCTTTCCTTCGGAGTGTCCAAAGCGTTAGTCATGTTTGCCTTGCTGCTCTTTGATGAGAGTAAATATCTTTTGCTCTCAGACACTTTGATTCGGTCAAAAAAGCAGCAAATCAACAATAATTTTCAGTCCAAAAGAATGTAACGTTCTAGTCAAAGACTGAGGTTTCACTCAACAGCCTCTAGAGTAGCAATGCACAATATATCAGTACCATATCAGTCACTGGCTTTTAATGTTGGTGGTTATTGATATTTAATTGTGAATGCTCTAGTCAAGTCAAGTCAAGTCAAATTTATTCATATAGCGCTTTTACAATTGGTAATTGTTTCAAAGCAGCTTTACATATTAGAAGCACAGAAAAAAAAGGGACGTGGTTAAAAATAAGATGTACAAACAAGCGTGGTAATATGTAACATACAAGATGGTGCTACATTAAGCCAATGTCGGCTGACTCCCAGGGGTGGAAAAAACCCCCTAGGAGAAAAACCCAGCGTGCTAACACTGGGGAAAAAAGTCCTAGGAGGGAAAAAACCCCTTGGAGGATATATATATGTAAATGGATATGGAGATCAAAATCTGAATTATACATTTTTATTATAGAGATTAAAAATAGATTATATATAAATATATGTAAGCGGATACGGGGATTACCCCGTTTTAAAATTTAGATGACCTTTGCCATCATCAAAAACTCATGTAAAGTTAAACTTAAACAAACCTAAACATATAATAACAAATTAGCAAATTTCTAAATAATGTAAAATTTTCACAATGTAATGTTGTGAAATCCTGGGTTACCTTTATTCATTTTTCACACTGCTCATACTATACCCGAGGTTGACAGTTAATCATAAGCTACCGTTTCACACTGCACATTCATAAACCCCGGGTTAAAGTCCTTATCTGCATATATGCGGTGTCATCGTCACTGAGTGGACAAACGCAGCATGTGACCTGTTCATAAAAAAGGCTCTAGCATTGCCCGTCCTTATAATACACATTGCTGACTGTAATATCTCGCTTTTGTCTGAGTGAACTTTTCGAACTAAAAAGGTAAGAACGACAGTCTCCTCTTCACCCCAATTGTCACGGTTTCATAACCCTGGGTAAAAAGGGGCGCTAACCCCGCATCTAAATTACAAGTTTGAAACGCTCCTTTACCCGGGGTTAAAAGCGGTGTTTTGAACGACATTAACCCAGGGTTAAGCACAGTGTGAAAACCCCAATATATAATTTAAACTTGATTTTATGAAACACCATTTTAAAACACAAGGCTGTTGACCAAAAAAAAAAATGCACTTATTAAAATTTCCTGTTCCGTGGCACATTTGCAATCTGTGCCATTGTGGAATTGTTGCCAATATCTTGTACTGGACAGATGGGCGAGACAGAGAGATGGATCAGATGCCTCATAAATTTCTGTTTGCCACCAAAACTGAGGAGAGATACAGCTATGCGTGCTTTATTGCCGGGGCACAGGGTGGGCCTGCCAAATGCAACAGTTTAAGCCGTTTATACAAATTATTCTTGATTCAGTACAATGAGTGTAACTCATTCATAGCCCATCTTGTCCACGAGTGCCATTTCTATACCTAAAAAAAAATTAACCCTATAGTTCAGTGTCATAAGTGGCTTTTATGTTCACTAAATATTGTTTTCACTGTATTCTCAAATTTCTACTGCCTCAAAAACCACATTCTTTTCTCTAGGTGCTATAAACAGCAATTGAGTCGTAATGCTTAAAATAGCTGCAGTTCAAGGTGAAATTTGAATGTTTGTATTTCTATGTCATTTATGTACATAAATGGTTGATAGAGTCCTGGAGTTTTATATGGCAAACAGATGTCGGGCAGAGCACAGAGCATTTCGTAGCACCTGCTTGAGTAAACAGAGGCCTGCTAAAGCCTGGAGCTTGCCTGTTTTCTTTCAATAGACACCTCGCTGCATCCATGCAGTCACAGACCTCCTCTCCTCTTAGTTGGGCTCCGCCTGAATGCCCCAAACTATATATATATATATATATATATATATATATATATATATATATATGATACACATCAACTTTTATGTTAAATGACTTAAATGTCTCTTGCTTTCAAATTTAAATTGAATTAATTTAATAAATTTTTAGTGTCCAAAAGTGTACAAAGGCTTTTTTGGGGTCGCCGTATAACATGTAGGTGAGGTAACCAATACAACACCCTATCTCGTTACATTGTAGCGATGTTTTTGATGGGACATTTGGCAACAGCACTTAAAGTGTATCTCCTGCAAGCAGACATCTGCCTGATCACTGCTTTATTCTGTGTCCTCCTTTACCACAATTGACTTGTCATGTATTTCACAGCTAATTAGGCCTTTACAAATGAGGCCAATGCTCACTGATAAGGACGCTGCTAAATTGACCGTAAATGCTACCATTCAATCAGACACAATGACCACCCCTCCAGCAATAATCAGGATTAATTAATGCTGCTGTATTGTGCACAGATGCAGTGGGAAAACAGCAGCTTTCACGACAGCAATATAAAATTGTGAAGTCAAAGGTGAGTATTCATTTACAAAGGCTTTCATTTGTCTTTTCAGAATTTTCACTCACATATCTAATACATTTAGTCGTCTGAACATGCAATTAGACAAGAACCACATATTTCCTGCATCTCCTTGTGTTAGAATTCAGCTCGCTTCTCAGAGCATGCTGGTAGAGTATTGGGGTCCGTCTGAATGCCCCTAACTGTCTCTTCCCTTTAGTACTCGCCTCACAATCTGCTTTGAGTACATAGGCACCAAGATTACTTGTGGCTTCACTATTTTTTTGGGATTAAGATCCCTTTTTCCTAATCAAGTCAAGCTTTCGCGCACCATCCGAGGACAGTCGGGCGAGATGGTGTGAAATCTCTCCTGAGGGAACAGGCCGAGCTCCTCCGTAGCCCCTCATCCAGAGCTATCACAGTGTTTGTCTCTGTGAATTGTTAGGACGCTTCGCTGATGCCTACCTGGCAGCGCTGCCAGACAGAAATGTCCATCTTAGCCCTAACGTCATCAATTCAGTCTGCCGGCTTTAATTCCACAGTTATCAGGTGGTTATTTGTTATTGTTCTTCCTCTTAAACAACTGACTCTGTATAACAGTGCTGTTTAATATTTAAACATTGTAGAAACCGAGATTTAAAGTCATTAGCTAGTGACTTCTTCTGCTGTCTCTGTCATATCTTTTCTTGGATATTACAGTGTATTATTTTCCATTGTACTGCAATGGATTGCACTTTTAAAATTGCAGCTCTGAAAATGGGGGTCAAACGCATGAAAACAATATTAGTAAGTTTTCTGCCATTAAATAAATCCTCCAAATGGAGCAAAAAATGTTTACCCCTGGTCAATCAAAACAAAATGGACTGAGAATCGAGAAAGGGCTGAGTCAGCAGTTCACAAAGATAGCCATTATCCATGATGTCCTCCTCCTCCCCTTCTTACTCTGGAACAATGAAATCACTAATAATAATCATTACAAAAATCATTGTAAAAACTGCAGACATTAGGCACTAAGAATAATATATAAATAAATGTAAATAAAAAAAAATAACTTAGCTGTATATATAATTTGATTTTTTTTAAGTATTATGTACTATGGAAAAAATTAAGAGAACACTTAACATTGATTTCTGATCTTGGAGTGGTCTCTTAATTTTTTCCATAGCTGTATATATATAATATAATATATATAAGTATTATGTACTAAGTTTTTATTTTTTATAGGTGGTAAGTGTCAAAGTAGCATCCACATGGATGGCAGAACACAGCAGAACATTGCCCAAAGCATCACACAGCCTCCGCCGGCATGCCCTCTTTCTATAGTGCATCCTGGTGCCATGTGTTCCCCAGGTAAGTGACGCACACACATCCGAAGAAAACGTGAGTCATCAGACCAGGCCACCTTCTTCCATTGCTCCATGGTCCAGTTCTGATGCTCACGTGCCCACTCTTGGCACTTTTGGCGATGGACAGGGGTCACCATGGGCACCCTGACTGGTCTGCGGCTATATGCAGCCCCATACGCAACAAACTGTAATGCACTGTGTATTCTGACAACTTTTGTCAAGCCCTCACAATTTGGCCCTTGTTAAACTCACTCATACAGTATATATATATATATATATATATATATATATATATATATATATATAAAATATATACACACACACACACACACACACACACACACACACACTATATTGCCAAAAGTTTTGGGACGCCTGGCTTTACATGCACATGAACTTTAATGACATCCCGTTTTTAATCTGTAGGGTTTAATATGGAGTTGGCCCACCCTTTGCAGCTATAACAGCCTTAACTCTTCTGGGAAGGCTTCCCACAAGGTTTAGGAGTGTGTTTATGGGAATTTTTGACCATTCTTCAAGAAGCGCATTTGTGAGGTAAGACTGATGTTGGACGAGAAGGCCTAACTCACAGTCTCCGCTCTAATTCATCCCAAAGGTGTTCTATCAGGTTGAGGTCAGGACTCTGTTCAGTCAAGTTCCTCCATACCAAACTCGCTCATCCATGTCTTTATGGACCTTGCTTTGTGCACTGGTGCGCAGTCATGTTGGAACAGGAAGGGAGAAGGGACCATCTCCAAACTGTTCCCACAAAGTTGGGAACATGAAATTGTCCAAAATTTCTTGGTATGCTGAAGCATTAAGAGTTCCTTTCACTGGAACTAAGGGGCCAAGTCCAACCCCTGAAAAACAATCCCACACCATAATCTCCCCTCCACCAAACTTTACACTTGGCACAATGCAGTCAGGCAAGTACCGTTCTCCTGGCAACTGCCAAACCCAGACTCATCCATGGCATTTCCAGACAGAGAAGCGTAATTCGTCACTCTAGAGTCCAGTGACGGTGTGCTTTACACCACTGCATCCGACTCTTAATTGCACTTGGTGATATAAGGCTTGGATTTAGCTGCTCGGCCATGGAAACCCATTTCATGAAGCTCTCTACGCATTGTTCTTGAGCTAATCTGAAGGCCACATGAAGTTTGGAGGTCTGTAGCTATTGACTCTGCAGAAAGTTGCCGACTTATGCACAATGTGCGCCTCAACATACGCTGACCTGCTCTGTGATTTTACGTGGCCTACCACTTCGTGGCTGAGTTGCTTGATTTTATACACCTGTGGCCATGGAAGTGATTGGAACACCTGAATTCAATGATTTGGAAGGGTGTCCCATTACTTTTGGCAATATTTTATATTTTATATTATATATATATATATATATATATATATATATATATATATATATATATATATATATATATATATATATATATATATATAAAATAATATAAAATATAAAATATTGCAAAAGTAATGGGACACCCTTCCAAATCATTGAATTCAGGTGTTCCAATCACTTCCATGGCCACAGGTGTATAAAATCAAGCAACTCAGCCACGAAGTGGTAGGCCACGTAAAATCACAGAGCAGGTCAGCGTATTTTATATTATATATATATATAAATAACTAATTAATCCCACATTTTTTCTGTATTTAATCACAATTAAAAACATTGTTTTTAATATTTTTATATTGTAATAATTTCACACTTACTCTCCAAATTAATGTACAAACAACTTAAAGACAGTATATTTTAAATATTTGTTTAATGAAATCTTTTTATGAGGCCTTTGTCGCCGATACTAATACTGGTACTGATGTCTCATATGAAATGCTAGATTATTACAGTATTAAATTTTTTTTACTACATTTTATTACTACCCCTGTTTAAAAACTTAAAACAATCTTCACATAAACCCATTATAATAAATTCCATATTTACCTGTGGCCTTCCTACCTGTAAATATACAGAAATTGAATAAAGTTATCAAACATTTTACAGTCTTCCCTGCATAAATTATGAATTAAATATAGATTAATCCTTATTAAAGCAACAATTTAATCTGTTACCATTATTCTTTGATTAACATTAATGACAGACGTCACAACAACTTATTAGGTTGCTGTGACTTTAAGACACGTGTCATACAGACACAGACAGCATGTTTTTGTTTGGCACTTGTATGGTTTAAAAGCATTTGCATGACTAAGAGCATGATAATATATATATAAATTCTCTTTTGATTTTTTCGCACTAATAAAAACATTGTAGCAGTGCATTGTATCTCACATTGTATCTCTGCTCTGGAAATATTTCTCTGTTCAATCAAAAACATTAGTCAGTCCCAACAATTCCAGTCTACTTTAAGATGCCCTAAAATGTCTCCATAAATCCAGTCATGTTTAAATAACACAATATCTCTTAAAGTTTCTGTTGATGAAAATAAAAAATATCACTGTAAAATCCGATTGAATCCTAATCCTAATCTCATTCTCTGCCCATAGATGGATTAGCTACTGTTTTTGCTCTGTTTTCAAGTGGGAATGACAAATTAAGTGATCCTTTCCCTTTCCCCCCACCATGTTCTTTTTCTGTCAGCGGCTTCGTCCTTCATTCCTCCGGTGACAGGGAGTGGTGAAGGACGCCTTGACTAGCTGACACTGCAGTTCCGTCTGCTTCTGGTCTGCCTGCTGCCAAGAGAGCTCACACTGCCTTGCAGGCACTTGATGAAGAAAAGGAATCGATGGAGTGAAGAATGATGAAGAAATGAAAGTGGGAGACAGACAAGCTGCAAAAACGAGTGTGGCACTTTTGCTGTGACAAAAACCACTAATTAGGCAGAAAGGAAGATGGTAATAGATTTCTTTCTATTTACAGTCTTTTTCATTATAAAAATAACCGGAAGAATATAAGAACATACTAAATAAATTGTGCTACTAAAATGGTGCAGTACACTAAAATGATGAATAAATACATTTAATGTTTAGAGAACAAATGCAATATTTTTCTTCTGGGTGAAAAATAATAAACATATGGAAAGAGACACAAATTGTTTAATATGACTGGTTTGGCACAATCGATAGAACTCAAAATTTAGTTTTCTTCATGATAAACGGTCTGATTCTGCCCATTAGGATTATTCTGCTAACTGTATAAGCAAAAACACAATGGACTTTGTAAAGCATCACAATTTAGGTATTAGTCATTAGATATTGCATTTGCTTAATGGAGGATAATAGGATCATATCCATCTCAACTAGAGCAGTAAATATGGCATTTTAATGTTTACTACACTGCTTGGATTTCTGGATTATTTGAGTGGTGCTATAATTCATACAACATGACTGGTTATTCTGATGGTCCACGTCGACAATCATTACTGAAATTATCCTGTGATGCCGTTGGAAAATGACAGATGAATGAACAGAGGTTTTGGCTGCTTTTTGGCCACTCACCAGGCAAACGTGGCATATTCATCTTCATTTTGTGGGATACTCCGTCCCTGAGAAAACCCGTTCTGCAGGTGAATGCCAGTAACTCTAAGCAAACACAAAATATTACCCTCAGCATCTATCTATTTCACAGACGTTTTCAACGTACTGCCGCAAAAGTTGCTCACTTTAGGCCATTTCAAAATTTAGTTTAAAAAAACGAGGAATGACCTGTGTGATGGATTGGGCAGATCTCAGCCCTGTTTTAAGCTTGGTGCTCTTGAGTTAATAACACTCACTTTTTATTCATATTCTAAAAAAAAAAAAAATTAGATTTATATTAGTTTTCCAGAGATTTAGGGAGATTTTTACCTGACGTGCACATGGTTCAGAAGTGAAAGGGACCTGAACATAATCTGCACACTCATGTCCCATAAATGTCTTTATGAATACTTTGAATATCGAATATTTAACGCAAGCGGTAAGATGTCATAGCGCACCAATACACATGATCAAAAGATGGGACAAAATGACCCTGCTACAGGGATTCCTCTATTTCCTGCACAATTGATTTATTTCACATTATTAATGAACTTTGCTGCAGCTCCACTTGTCAGGGCTGCTGTGCAGAGGTCAATAACCAGAGGAAACTTGATGTTAGTAGATCCAGCTTAAGTGATTCTGTCGCGCTAACGATTCAATATATCAGGACAAATGTCAGGTGCTTTTAATATGTTGATTCACCGCCTCTAATCTGCATAAGCGCAGTGCTCGAGCAGATCCAGAACCCCGCCGAGCCAGGAGATTTATAATGCCTTGCTGAAATTCCCCCTGCTTTCAGTAAATATTTGAGGTTGTAGGTAGAGGTGGCCAAACAGCAGAAGAATTTAAAACATTTTTCCTATTGGTCAGGTGGAATAACATTCAGGATTAGTGGAGAAATGTGGTATATTTGTTTATTTTCATTCATTATGATATCTGGAGAAATCTTTCCATTAGCATTTCCATTTATCTGGCTGAAAGAAAAAAAAAATCACTAGTGAACATCTACTATGATATAATGATTTTTTTTTTTTTTTTTTTTTTTTTCTGAGGGATTAATGCATTGCTTGCTAAAATAAATAAATAAAAAGCAAAAACGTACTGAGTGCACCTGAAAAGACAAAGTGGAAGAATTTGAATTTGTTGTGTGTTTTTGGGGCTGTATAGTGATTCAAATTTGTAATCGAATTAATTACATGATGTCCCGATAAATTAATCAAATTAATCGCAAATTAACTGCACATCAAATTTGGCTGAGAAATAACCTCCAAAAGATCATTTAAAGTCAGAATTGTGTTAAATGAGAAAAGAGTAGCTTTGGAAAGAAATATTTTATTTGATTCAAAATAGAATTTATTACACATGAACTATTATGATGTAATAATTTTTTTTTTTTTTTTTTTCAGAAGCTGCATCTGAATCGGTATTTGATAAATACTACATAGGACACCACTTATAACTATTTATAGAGCAAATATCAAAAATAACAAACATATTTCCTAAAAAAAAAAAAAAAAATCAGTAAAAAATCAGTAACACTTTACAATATGGTCTCATTTGTTAACATTAATGTATTAACTAACATGAACTAACAATGAGTGATACATTCTTAGTTCATGTTAACTAAAGTAAACTAATGTTGACTAATGAAACCTTATTGTAGTGTTACCAAATATTCCTTAACATTAACATTCTTTAACAAATTTTAAAAAATCTATGTGCATTAAAAAAAATATTTAAAAAATACATTTTTACATGTTTAAAATAGTCTTTGATATCTGATACTATAATGCTATAATACTATGATACAATGATGCTATAATATTCCATAATTATAAGGTCATTTAAGATACCAGATTACACTGTAAAAAAATTATTATTCAAAGTTGTAAATAGGGGTGTAACAGTACATGTTTTCGTCCCGAACCATCATGGTACGGACGTCACTGTTGAGTGCATACAGTCAGACGACGAATACAGTCACCGGTGATCCACACTCCAATCCAGAAGGAGGCACACGTGGTAATGCAACACTGTTTGCTAACCGCCACAACAGAAAAAAGCACAGAAGAAGAAGAAGAACAGCCGATCTATGCATAGATATGTTTACATGTAATCTCTCAAACAGTCTTTCAAAGACATAAATAAAACAGCTTGAGAATAATATCTCACGTAGCATTACATTTACCTCAGGCAAGTCATTTAGTGTCCACAGCATGTTAGTTCACTAGAGAAATGAACTCTAGAGGGGAGCATTTCACTAAATATATGCACTATATTAACTTTTATATATACATTACTTTACCTGTTAGTAAAGTCTTAATTATTTAATATATGTTTAAATAAATTTGTTATGAAAACAATTTATGACAGTAACTGTGTAAATGATCATATTTGAAAAAATTGACTTGGTTGAAAAATAATTTTATAATTTGATTTTTGATGCAAAACCTGCCTCCCTGTATATAGTTTACAGCATTAGCTGAGATAGATTTTTTATCCTTAAGAAAATGTTAATTATAATTGAATTTATTTAAAGAGAGAGACACACAATTTGTTAAATAAACCACTAATAAAAATAAAAAAGAAGAAAAAAGAAGCAATTTTCGGTTCAGTTTTCTAACCCTTGCTGTGCCGAACCCGTACCGAACCATGACTTCAATACCGAGGTACATACCGAACCGTCATGTTTGTACCATTACACCACTACTTGTAAATAAAACTAAGAATATTGGAGGGTTTTACAAGTAAATACTATTTATATTTACATCAAAATTTCATGTTTAATTCACTGTTACTTGCAAATCTTTGTAATTGTTTGTAAAATTTACTAGCAATTTCTGAGTGAAAATTGTTTCTACACCAGTGTAGGAAAGTCTCACCTTTTAAAATTGATTAAAAGTAGAAGTGTGCAGAGATGTTGTTAATTTTGGGAGGCAGCCACGTTAACACTAAAGGTGACTAAAATGCTGGCTGCATTTTTCTGGTCGGTTGCAGAAATCAGTGCAATGGATTGGCAGGAAGAGATTTAGTTGCGCGTGGCAGAGGTCAGTGTATTGTGTGTTCTGTGCAGTCAATAATAAAGTAAGGACTTATGCCTGCTGAAAGTTAATGAGCAATCACAAGGACCTTGGAAAGTCATTTGCATCCTTACATCGGCTGCACACTTTGGCTCTGAAAGGGCCCAGGGGATCCAGAGTCATCGGAATGCCACAGCAGGCAAGATGGAGGAGATAGACCTGCCGCAGTGATCCCCAATGCCTTTAAAAGCAAGGGGATTATCCATAACAAAAATCAGATGATAATGCTCTTTTGGAAGTTTCAATGCACATAGTGTTCAAGCTGATCTCTGCAAATCACTCAAAACAATTAGCAGTTTGCTATTTTTCCATTCCAGAAAACAACAACAGCCAATTTTTTAAGGATTTTTCTAATTGAAATAGAACACCTATTTGACGATAACCTTTAAAGCATCCAGAAAGTTTATAAGCGTTCACTCTCATGACATTAAGTGGGTTACTACAGCCACAAAAGCAAACTTCAATTGTTCAAGAACACCATCAGTCATATGTTTGGCCGAAATCTGAATTACCCGGTGTTCATGGTGTTTGTTGCCATACAGGGTCATATGGAACAATCATCAGGGTTAGTGGAGGGTGGGTAGTCAATTGGAATATTCAGCATGCCCTTGAAGTCAACAGCCATCACTGTGCACGCATGAAGGATTCACTTTATCAAAGGGTGGCACCCTGCCATACTACACTGGTCATGTAATCGACCTTGCTGCTTTCAAGTCAACAGCATGCGGATGTAATCTAGAGCCACACAGAACTATGTTTGGTTCTGTTAACGGTTCTCGCATGTGCATTTTTCCATCGATGCGGACGCTACACTAATATACTCTACAATGATTTTGCATTATCGCCCCCCAGTGGTGAACCATTAACATTTCGAAACGTTTCGAAACACTTATGACGTAACGAAGCCTCGTTTACTGAAATCACGTGACTTTGGCAGGTTGATACATGCTCCGAACCACTGATTCGAAACAAAAGATTCGTAAAGCTTTGAAGCTTCCTGACGCAGTGTTTCGAAACCACCCATCACTAGAACTTGTTGAATAAAGTCGTTATTTTGTATTTTTGTCACTTCATAAAATTAAGGCTGTAGTCACATGAACTGTTTTAAATATGTTTTTAGTACCTTTCTGAGCATTGAAAGTGTAAATTAACTTGCTGTTAATGGAGGCTTCACTGAGCCATTGGATTTTATCAAAAATATCTTAATTTGTGTTCTGAAGATGAACGAAGGTCTTACGGGTGTGGAACGACATGAGGGTGAGTAATTAATGACAGAAATGTCTTTTTTGGGTGAACTAACCCTTTAACAAAGGTGTATGACTTGTTGATTTGCAAATAATAAATGATTATGATAAAGTATTGCAGATCTTACTGTTACTTTATGTCTTATTAATGTCTAACTGTATGTAACACTGTTAATTTGGTTGAAGAAAATACAACTGAGACACTGAGCTACTGAAGCTACTTAGTGTCTTGTATTTAATTATATTTTTATTTCAGCGTGCCTCCAGATCTCTAAAATGCAAAACTATACAAGTAGGAGTGGAAAACAAATCTCATTACTTTGGTTGGTGCTATTTTTTCCAAAACAGTAATGGAATATCACGGCAAGAAACAGATTGTTTCCCAGCCCACATCCAACAAGCCTTATTCTAATGTGCCAAGGCCATACGATTTCTAGCTTTGTTACAGTCAAGTGCGAGGCTTTCCTCCCCTCCTATTTTTAATATATCTGTATAGAGAGAGTAGATCTTACACTGTTCTGACAAGAGACAAATGTTTCATTCAAATGTGGCTTTCGCATATTGTGGAAGAAGTAATGAATTCCTGTGCTCTGGCAGGCCCAGTTCACCGTGTCAAGCCTGCGCAAGGTGGAACCCGGCTGCAACAGCAAAATTAAATTTAATGTTCCAGCCGCCACTAGAAAGGTGCATAAATCAAGGCTTTTGATTTGCATGGACTGTTGAGAACAACCCTGTTCCACGCAAAAATAAACCAAGCCTCAAATATGATGTCAGCTCAAGAACAAAGCAATCTTAGGATTCCTAATAAAAGTGAGCAAGTGGCAGAAGAGTTTTAATTTTCACTGGTATTACGTCGCTCTGATGTCAAGTGTGTTATTAAAAACACAGCTTCTATTCTCTTTTCATTTTTAAAAGAAATCTATCACAAGTTTTATTTCTGTTTTAGGGAAAACAACAAGCAAAGCACTGAAGCTTCTTAAGTGTTTCTTTATAATATTACTTATTACGGGTAAAATAAATTATTCAATTAAATTGTTTCCCACCAACAATAAACCAATAGAAAATGGTCAAAATGATACTAGCAAGCTATGTTTACATTCACCTATTTTTATGTGAATTTTGGCATGCCACTTAAAAAAAAAGTGGAAACACCAAGAAATTGTAAAAAAAACGCTTAAAAACGTGCTCAACTGAAGCGGATAATTTTTTATCCTATTAGAAGACATGCACAAACACATTTACTGAATAAATCATTCAATGCGCAAGAAAAAGTGTGATTTGCCTCAGCAGAGAATGTGATTGGATAACTGGACTAACCAGTGGACCAATTTCATTGCAGCATCTCAAATGCTGGTTTGGTCATTCCGAAAAGCTTGACCTAAATCTGTCATCAAAATGATTGGGTATAATAACCTCCCAGTGTTTATTGCATTTCATTTGCACACTCTGAGGCATAAGTAATTTTCGGTGTATGATAAAAGAGCCTCAGTGAAGCCCCTGATTGCAGCAACTTGCGAAAATTTCCCAAGTAGTCGATTTTGTTTGGTGATTTAAGCTGTGTTCACGGCATATCGTAACTACCCTACTTACGAGATGACAAAACGTGACATTTTACTTGGAGCTGTTCACGTCTTCGGACTCGAGGCACGACTCCATTTGTGCCACACAAGTCCTGAAAAGCGAAGCATTTTGATTGCCCCCTGGTGGCTGGCTGCAGTATAAGTCATAAACCCCACCCTTTTCATGTAATCGAATAGGGTGTGAGTCAAGCTAAAAAGTTCAATTACACTTCAAAAAGATTTTCTGTCATTTTAGGTAGTTCTTATCATGCAGATGTATGTTAAAGTGTTCATTTTCCTAGTAAGTTTGGTTTTAGTTATTTGATGCTATAAAAACAGGGTGTACCTTCATGATTGACAGCTGTGCTTGCAATCGTGTGGGCGGGACCTTGATACCACAGCTATGGGCAACACTATCAATGGCAAAATTAATCTGCAGTGGTCAGGTGGTACAAGTCGGACCTCTCAGAATACTATGAGATTGTATTGTTGTACAATACAGTTGTAATTACGAGTTCTATAAGGATGTGAATGGTTTTTACAAATTGAAATCTCGTAATTACTGTAATTACAATGTGGCGTGAACGCACCTGTATTCGCAAATGTTTTATGCGTTATTCCAGTTTTGTACACAAGTTAAATTTGCAGCTTTGGATGGAAACATCCAATGGCTAGGCTAATGATCTAGTATAACACACATATGTGCACACAAAAACAGCAGGTAATGGATCTATAATTTAGAGTCAGTCTGTCATTAGTTTTTTAGTACCAGCGAAATTTGAAACTAGTCTACCGTCCCATTCTAAATCAGACTTAAAGGGTTAGCTCACCCAAAAATGAAAATTCTGTCATTTATTACTCACCCTTGTGCCGTTTTACACCCGTAAGACCTTCGTTATTCTTCGGAACACAAATTAAGATGTTTTTGTTGAAATCCGATGGCTCAGTGAGGCCTGCATAGCCAGCAATGACATTTCCTCTCTCAAGATCCATTAATGTGCTAAAAACATATTTAAATCGGTTCATGTGAGTACAGTGATTCAATATTAATATTATAAAGCGACAAGAATATTTTTGGTGTGCCAAAAAAAAACAAAATAACGACTTATATAGTGATGGCCGATTTCAAAACACTGCTTCAGGAAGATGCGGAGCACAGATGAATCAGCTATCGAATCAGTGATTCGGAGCCCCAAAGTCACGTGATTTCAGCAGTTTGGCTGTTTGACACGCGATCCGAATCATGATTTGATACACTGATTCATTATGCTCCGAATCTTCCTGAAGCAGTGTTTTGAAATCGGCCATCACTAAATAAGTCATTATTTTGCTTTTTTTGGCGCACCAAAAATATTCTCGTCGCTTTATAATATTAATATTGAACCACTGTACTCACATGAACTGATTTAAATATGTTTTTAGTATCTTTATGGATCTTGAGAGAGGAAATGTCATTGCTCCCTATGCAGGCCTCACGGAGCCATCGGATTTCAACAAAAATATCTTAATTTGCGTTACGAAAATTAACGGCTCTGGAACGGCATGAGCGTGAGTAATAAATGACAGAATTTTAATTTTTGGGTGAACTAACCCTTTAATATCAAAGGAATGAAGACTTCTTCTGATATGATCAACTACCTATTATTTTATATTGAGTCTTTTTGGAATGCAGGATTAGAAAACATCCTAATTATTTCTTAAAAACAAGCATTTCTTGAAATCATACAATTATATATAAAAACATATACCATTATCTTCAATTACGTCTGAACATGGGACCTAGAATGTGGATGTATCCTGCAGAAAGGGCAAGATGCAGGTTATTGAAATGAAATGGAGCCACTCTCAATCTACTTTTCTCATGCTTTCCTTCTGCAGAGACATACATAGGCATGTGGAGGGGGAAAATAGCACTGCCCTCCCAAAGAATTATGGGATTAACGTCCGCGCCATAGCGCAATTGCCGCAGCCCCGGATAAAAAGGTTCAGGTGTGGCGACTCACCCCTATAGTTAAAGAGATTATCAACAATGAAAATAATCTAAGAAAAGTTACTCTGTGCTGCAGCCACGATGAAAAGTCTTGTCATTTTTTGAACAATTTCCCAGAAAAGGCTTTTTATTGTATAAGTGGGCAGGAGCCAAACGTCCTGTACTGGTGGCCATCCTCTTAGCCCTCTGATCCCAGCCCGCGTCAATCCGATCTGCAAACTCAATAAAAACGATAGGAAAGATGATTGCCTTTTACATTAAAAGCCATATATTCTGATGAATTTGTCTTTTTCTTATAGTTGACGTGCGCTTACTGCGATGGAATAAAGGCTCTGAGTGCATCAAGACATAAAAAGATGGTATGATATCAAAAAGAGTGAGAAGTGACCTGCAAAATGACAGCCGTGCACAGTGATGCCTCAAATCAGTGTCAGTTGAGGAACAGAGAAGCTGAAACACAATACAAAATAAGATTTAAGAACCTGCTTTGTCAGAATAAAGCGAACAGATGCCACTTTCTCAATTAATGGCGAGTCTTAATTTGCAATGTACAGCTATAAACAAACAAATTTATGCTGTTGTCTTTATTGTTCAACAGAGAACTGCAGTTCAGAGTCATTTTATGAAGAACGCTGGATCAGAGAAAGTGGCAAGCACTGTGAAACCGCAAGCCCATCTGTGTGCATGGTCGCAATGCAAAACCGTAACTATTCATGGCCATATGTCCAAACAGAGAATGCCATCTCATACTGACAGAGCAGTTTAATAGCAGTGGTAAATGGCTCACTGAAGTGAATGTATTAAATGGTTTACTGCGCTGGTATCAAATGTGTGTTTTATAATGATTTGGGGCCTCTTTAGGCCAATAAAATGTTTGTAGGTCTCTTGCTCGTTGATGTGAAAGCATGTCAACTAATCAAATTAGTGATATGGTGTAAAATGACCCAAATCACATTTACTTTGACATGTCTTTTAATATTCCAGGAGATTATTTTTACTTAAAGGGTTAGTTCACCCAAAAATGAAATTTCTGTCATTAATTACTCACCCTGATGAGTCGGTGATCGGACGTAGAACCTGGAAGTGCTGGATGTAAACAGCGTAGCAGAAAGACAGAGGAGAGAAGATATTGTTGAACAAAGTTGTTACTTTTGTTTTGTTTTTGCGCACAAAAAGTATTCTCATTGCTTCATAACATTAAGGTTGAACCACTGCAGTCACGTCGACTATTTTAATTATGTTTTTACTACTTTTCTGGACCTTGAATGATGGTCATTATCTTGCTTTCTATGGGAGATAAAAAAAAAACTCTTGGATTTTATCAAAAATATCTTAATTTGTGTTCCGAAGATGAACGAAGGTCTTACAGGTGATTAACGGCATGAGGGTGAGTACTTAATGACAGAAATTTCATTTTTAGGTGAACTAACCCTTTAAAAAGGTGCTTTTTTCCACCCTTAGTTTGTACTTTAGCCACAACTGTATTGTTTTTATATTCAGCAAGCTAATTATAATATCTCAGGGCTCCATGTGACTAGAATGCTTAAAAAATAAAAATGTGCAGCAGTCATTTAAAATACAAGTGTATACAATAGTATACAATAGTATAATAATACAACAGTATTCTTATTCTATTCTCTTATTATTTCTGTCTTTATTCTTTATCTTTATATGGCAGAAACAGTAAGAGCAGTATACTGGTATGCTATTCCGAATTCAGGCCTTGTGTGCATCCATATTCAGTTTTGTCAGATATCATCTTGTCAGTGTACGCGTGTTTACTGCATGCAGCGCCAAAAACAGTGCAACCCAGATGTCTGATTCATGAATGAATGATTCATATGAACCTCTTCTTTTTAATGAGTCAGTCAAAAAAATATTCATGAAACTGCCTCAAATGTAAGTTAATGGGGCGAATCAGGCTCACACAGTCAGTGAGTTGTTCAGAGCCATTACTGGCTTCACAACTGACTTTGTCACTGAACCACAAGTCATTTTCAGTTATGTTTGATTCGGAATTAACTAGAAAATATTAGTGTGATGATGTATACTTTAGGTTTATGAGACTTACATTAGTCTACTCATATTGGTTTTATATATATATATATATATATATATATATATATATATATATATATATATATATATATATATATATATATATATATATATATATATATATATATGATGAGTGTAAATAAAGATACATATTTACAACAGAGTTTTGGGTTACACTTTATTTTAGTGCCATAGTTACATTGTAATTACTCAAATAAGTACTGAGTACTATTAATTAATTACATGTACTTACTATAGAGTTACATTTAGGGTTAGAGTTTGGATTAGGGTTAGTTACTTATAATTATGCATAATTAACTTTTATTACTATAGTAATTACATGTAGTAATATGTAACTATGGCACTGTAAAATAAAGTGTTACCGAGCTTTGTTGTATAAATTAATAATAGTAGCCTATTCTAAAATAAAAAATTACAAATTTTACAAAAATATTATTTTTTATCAACAACATTTTACATCTTTTTCTTTTCAAAAAAGGCAGAAATATTCATACAAACGTTATATACGGCATAAATACATTCAGGGTCACTAGAGTGACTGCATCAAATTGGAAAATTTTTTTTTATTAAATAAAAAAACTCAAAATTTGTCAGGGATATTTTTTTAAAAGAAATTAATTTTTGTATTCAGCAAAAAATGCATTATATTGATCAAGAGTGACAGTAAAGACTTTTATCATGTTACAAAAGATTTCTATTTCAAATAAATGCTTTTCTTTTGAACTTTATTACGGTGGCCGAGAGAGCTCAACGCGCTGCAAATAAAGAAAACATCTTCATCAGTTTGACAACACACGCGCTGCAAACTCCACAACACTTACAAATAGTGAAACGCGCTGCAAATAAAGAAAATATCTTCATCAGTTTGACAACACACGCGCTGCAAACTCCACAACACTTACAAATAGTGAAACGCGCTGCAAATAAAGAAAACATCTTAATCAGTTTGACAACACATATGCGCTGCAAACTCCACAACACTTACAAATAGTGAAACGCGCTGCAAATAAAGAAAATATCTTCATCAGTTTGACAACACACGCGCTGCAAACTCCACAACACTTACAAATAGTGAAACGCGCTGCAAATAAAGAAAACATCTTAATCAGTTTGACAACACATATGCGCTGCAAACTCCACAACACTTACAAATAGTGAAACGCGCTGCAAATAAAGAAAACATCTTCATCAGTTTGACAACACACGCGCTGCAAACTCCACAACACTTACAAAAAGAAAAACGCGCTGCAAATAAAGAAAACATTTTCATCAGTTTGACAACACATGCGCTGCAAACTCCACAACACTTACAAATGGTGAAACGCGCTGCAAATAAAGAAAACATCTTCATCAGTTTGACAACACACGCGCTGCAAACTCCACAACACTTACAAAAAGAAAAACGCGCTGCAAATAAAGAAAACATTTTCATCAGTTTGACAACACACGCGCTGCAAACTCCACAACACTTACAAAAAGAAAAACGCGCTGCAAATAAAGAAAACATTTTCATCAGTTTGACAACACATGCGCTGCAAACTCAACAACACTTACAAATAGTGAAACGCGCTGCAAATAAAGAAAACATCTTCATCAGTTTGACAACACATGCGCTGCAAACTCCACAACACTTACAAATAGTGAAACGCGCTGCAAATAAAGAAAACATCTTCATCAGTTTGACAACACACGCGCTGCAAACTCCACAACACTGACAAAAAGAAAACGCGCTGCAAATAAAGAAAACATTTTCATCAGTTTGACAACACACGCGCTGCAAACTCCACAACACTTACAAAAGAAAACGCGCTGCAAATAAAGAAAACATTTTCATCAGTTTGACAACACATGCGCTGCAAACTCAACAACACTTACAAATAGTGAAACGCGCTGCAAATAAAGAAAACATCTTCATCAGTTTGACAACACACGCGCTGCAAACTCCACAACACTTACAAAAAGAAAAACGCGCTGCAAATAAAGAAAACATTTTCATCAGTTTGACAACACACGCGCTGCAAACTCCACAACACTTACAAAAAGAAAAACGCGCTGCAAATAAAGAAAACATTTTCATCAGTTTGACAACACATGCGCTGCAAACTCAACAACACTTACAAATAGTGAAACGCGCTGCAAATAAAGAAAACATCTTCATCAGTTTGACAACACATGCGCTGCAAACTCCACAACACTTACAAATAGTGAAACGCGCTGCAAATAAAGAAAACATCTTCATCAGTTTGACAACACATGCGCTGCAAACTCCACAACACTTACAAATAGTGAAACGCGCTGCAAATAAAGAAAACATCTTCATCAGTTTGACAACACACGCGCTGCAAACTCCACAACACTTACAAATAGTGAAACGCGCTGCAAATAAAGAAAACATCTTCATCAGTTTGACAACACATGCGCTGCAAACTCCACAACACTTACAAATAGTGAAACGCGCTGCAAATAAAGAAAACATCTTCATCAGTTTGACAACACATGCGCTGCAAACTCCACAACACTTACAAATAGTGAAACGCGCTGCAAATAAAGAAAACATCTTCATCAGTTTGACAACACATGCGCTGCAAACTCAACAACACTTACAAATAGTGAAACGCGCTGCAAATAAAGAAAACATCTTCATCAGTTTGACAACACACGCGCTGCAAACTCCACAACACTTACAAAAGAAAAACGCGCTGCAAATAAAGAAAACATTTTCATCAGTTTGACAACACACGCGCTGCAAACTCCACAACACTTACAAAAAGAAAAACGCGCTGCAAATAAAGAAAACATTTTCATCAGTTTGACAACACATGCGCTGCAAACTCAACAACACTTACAAATAGTGAAACGCGCTGCAAATAAAGAAAACATCTTCATCAGTTTGACAACACACGCGCTGCAAACTCCACAACACTTACAAAAAGAAAAACGCGCTGCAAATAAAGAAAACATTTTCATCAGTTTGACAACACACGCGCTGCAAACTCCACAACACTTACAAAAGAAAAAACGCGCTGCAAATAAAGAAAACATTTTCATCAGTTTGACAACACATGCGCTGCAAACTCAACAACACTTACAATTAGTGAAACGCGATGCAATTAAAGAAAACTTCTTAATAAGTATGACAAAACATGCGCGCTGCAAACTCCACAACACTTACAAATAGTGAAACGCGCTGCAAATAAAGAAAACATCTTCATCAGTTTGACAACACATGCGCTGCAAACTCCACAACACTTACAAATAGTGAAACGCGCTGCAAATAAAGAAAACATCTTCATCAGTTTGACAACACACGCGCTGCAAACTCCACAACACTTACAAAAAGAAAAACGCGCTGCAAATAAAGAAAACATTTTCATCAGTTTGACAACACATGCGCTGCAAACTCAACAACACTTACAAATAGTGAAACGCGCTGCAAATAAAGAAAACATCTTCATCAGTTTGACAACACATGCGCTGCAAACTCCACAACACTTACAAATAGTGAAACGCGCTGCAAATAAAGAAAACATCTTCATCAGTTTGACAACACATGCGCTGCAAACTCCACAACACTTACAAATAGTGAAACGCGCTGCAAATAAAGAAAACATCTTCATCAGTTTGACAACACACGCGCTGCAAACTCCACAACACTTACAAAAAGAAAAACGCGCTGCAAATAAAGAAAACATTTTCATCAGTTTGACAACACACGCGCTGCAAACTCCACAACACTTACAAAAAGAAAAACGCGCTGCAAATAAAGAAAACATTTTCATCAGTTTGACAACACACGCGCTGCAAACTCAACAACACTTACAAATAGTGAAACGCGCTGCAAATAAAGAAAACATCTTCATCAGTTTGACAACACATGCGCTGCAAACTCCACAACACTTACAAATAGTGAAACGCGCTGCAAATAAAGAAAACATCTTCATCAGTTTGACAACACATGCGCTGCAAACTCCACAACACTTACAAATAGTGAAACGCGCTGCAAATAAAGAAAACATCTTCATCAGTTTGACAACACATGCGCTGCAAACTCCACAACACTTACAAAAAGAAAAACGCGCTGCAAATAAAGAAAACATCTTAATCAGTTTGACAACACACGCGCTGCAAACTCCACAACACTTACAAAAAGAAAAACGCGCTGCAAATAAAGAAAACATCTTCATCAGTTTGACAACACATGCGCTGCAAACTCCACAACACTTACAAAAAGAAAAACGCGCTGCAAATAAAGAAAACATCTTCATCAGTTTGACAACACACGCGCTGCAAACTCCACATGTTTTCTTTATTTGCAGCGCGTTTCACTATTTGTAAGTGTTGTGGAGTTTGCAGCGCATGTGTTGTCAAACTGATCAAGATGTTTTCTCATTTGCAGCGCGTTGAGCTCTCTCGGCCACCGTACTTTATAGTCAAAGAATCCTAAAAAAAAACATGCATCACGGTTTCCATAAAAATATTATGCAGCACAACAGTGATCATTTTTATTATTTGTACAATTGATAATATAAAAATGTACCAAATCAGCATATCAGAATGATTTCTGAAAGATCATGTGACACTGAAGACGGAAGTAATGGCCTGGTCGCCACAGGAATAAATTACATTTTAAAATATATTAAAATACAAAACCTTATTTTAAATTGTAATTATCAATATTACTGTTTTTTGTTTGTTTGTTTTTTAATCAAACAAATGCAGCCTTGGTGAGCATAACGGACTGCTTTACACATTCAAAAACTTTCTGACTCCAAACTTTTGAACAATAGTGTAAAGGTTTCATTTTAGAAGCCAAAGGACAAAGTTTTTCTTTTTGTCTGGAGCTCTGTCACTACAGACTAACCCAAACCCTAGCCTTTTCATTTGAGGATGTCCCTAAAAGAAGTTTTTGTCCTCTTTTACACACTTTTGGCTACAAATTTGTCCCTAAACTATAGCTAAGTAAACCATCACACACACATACACGTGTGTTTGTGAGTCTAGGGCAAAGTCAGGACAAGGGCCCCTGTGGGAAAAACACACAAACTTCTTCCTGCAGTGACTCAAATCAATCCTACTGCAAAGCGAGAGCTGGTAGACATTCCTGTATCAATGAGCCTGGGTCACCAAAAAGACCAGGACGAACAAGTACAACGAACGAAAGAGAAAGAAAAACAAGAGGTGGACTGAAGGAAAAAAAGAAACGAAAAAGAAAGAAAACAACTACTTTGGATTTTCAGCTTGCAAATAAAAAAGAAAAGTAATCAATCATGTTTGAGGCGTTTAATTCCCGGGCTGCTGTTCTGGGCAGGGGAAGAATGAAATGGGACAAGACTAGAATATGCAAAGTTGTGTGCTCTTTCACAGGAGTTGCTGGGAGGGGAAACACGTTAAGAAGAGACAAATTGACATTCCAGGGGAAAACATAAAGGCCTGGTAAACGTTTACTGTCACAAACACTAATTAATCACCTTGCCAGCTACTATTAATCATATATTAATGAGACTGTCTTTGCTTTGGCTGATCCAGGATCCCTCCTCAATACTACCGTTCTTTGAAAGCAAGACATCCACGACTCAATTAATCTTACAGCACCTATGCTCATAAAAGACAGACTTTATAGTAAAAGCAAATAGTCAGAACATTTAAACTGTCCTATCTCACCACATTACACCGGTTACATCAAAGTCAGAATAAGACAATAAGTTCATTCTTCAAAGGAATAAAGTTCCAACAAGGAAATAATGAAGCTGCTTCATGCTCATCAAGGTTGTATACTATTACTGACATCTATTCATCTGCATTTAAACTAGTGGAAAAAAACTGACATCATTTAATTATGTCATCTAGACACAATAGAATGCACCAAAACCAGTAGATTACAGCACGGGAGCCTGACATGGACATATTTAACGTATAAAGATTAATTAGAAACATCAATCAAGCTGAATTTGAATGTAAGCAACAACAGAACAGTCATAGTTGCTATGAAGATGTCTCTAGACTGTTCTTTAGTTTCCAGGGAGCTGATGTCTTGGCCTCAGTGGTTGGTTTTACTCAAATGAAAGCTCATCTGTCAACTGTCAAGACCTTTACAATGTAGATATCCCATAATGCATCACTCTTCTTACCATTTCCTCATTTCATTTTGCTTCTTTCAGCGTATTTGTACTTCAGTAGGTCCCGAACCGGGGAACAATGGCAACATGTGAAATAGTAGCTATAGACCTATTTTTTGTTTGCAAACAGCGATGATGGTTTTTGTGGGCGGAGCCTACCTGATGGCAGAAAATGACAGTTCTGCAGTAGCAGTCTGTGGAAGCCATGGAATAAAAGAATAAAAAAGGTTAATTTCGGGTTTATACTTTTTTCTTTGTGAGATATACTGGTTATTCTGTCTTTTTTCCTCATAATTCCGAGTTTATACCCCATAATTCTGACTTTTTCCCCCTCAGAATTGTGATATAAACTCACAATTGTGAGTTATAAAGTCAGAACTAGGAGATATAAACATGCAAATGCAAGAAAAAAAGGCAGAATTGTGAGATCAAAAAGTTTAAAAGTTATCTATGTAAAATGTTATAGGTTTAAATATTACTTCATGCTGTAACTGCTATGTATTTATGTCCCCTATATGAACTGGTTATGTAAATATATGTAGACTTACTGTTTACATCAAATTCATGCTTTAGTAGTAGACTAATCATTGCAGGTTTTATCAGTCTAGTCTGTGATTTGCAACATAAACGTCACCATTTAGCTTCAAAAGACATCTTCAACAATGGTATTCTATAAAAAATGAAGACTATATTTTTGGCATTCCAATTCTGACATCCAAAGATGCAACAAAACATTTTTCTTTTACTCTGTGGATTTTCCTCCACTTGTTACCTCTGCCACCACTATGCGCATGCAGCTGCAAGCGACGTAATTGTGACATCTGCTCCAAATTGGTCAATAGGATTTCTACAAATTATCTGTGTTAGCAATAGCAAAATGCAAAGTGTACTTCCTCGGCAAAGACCAACTGTTGGTCTTTTCTACGTTTTTTCTACGCCCTTTAACTTTCTAAAGACCAAATGGCTGCACAATTCTTTCCAGTGGTTATCTAGAGGCCACACCACCTACACCTTCGAGCACCTGACCTGTGCATCGGCTCGGCAGAAATGTTTATCACACTTTGGGCATTTATAAACTGAGGGAGTGCATTAAACAGAGGAGGTTGTCACTGAATGCTGATGGAGGGAGCTGCTTTGCTTTCTAAGCTGTATGTAGATCAGCACTGGGGTCAGCCAGCCTATACACTCTCCTCGACACATGGTACATACTAATACAGGGCATGGCCTAAAACACACACAAAAAGCATTGAAATATGCTGTGGGGTTACTTTAAATTGTTTTAAATTTATTCACATTATTTGAAACCCATCAAACTTCTTTTTGTGAAATGTTTCACTTGGCTTTTTATATAGTGAGAATACACAGTAAAATCCCCAGAGTTAAATCAACTCTGCTCGGAGTACATATGGTCCCTCTCTAGGTAGTGTTAAAGTAACACTGAAGCAGAGTTAAAGTTAATGAGATAATTAAGCAATTAATAAGGCTGACTGAAGTCACTTGTAGTTCTTGTGTTTTTTCTTATTTCTTCAGTGATTCTGCTTGTTAACAGCAGGTGTTCATCACTAATGCACAATCATTACTTAATTAATTGCTTAATTATCTTATTAACTTTAACTCTTCTTCAGTGTTATTTTAACACTATTTAGAGAGGGATCATATGAACTCTGAGCAGAGTTGATTTAACTCTGGGGATTTTGCTGTGTAAAGACATTTATAATGTTACAAATATTTTTTATATCAAATAAATGCTGTTCTTTGGGATTTTCTACTCATCAAAGGATCCTGAAACATTTTCCAAATTGATGATATTTCTTGACCATCAAATCAGAATGATTTCTAAAGGATAATGTGACCCTGAAGACTGGAGAAATGCCTGCTAAAAATTCATCTTTGCCATCACAGGAATAAATTACATTTTAAAACATATTAAATAAAATTTCACAATATTACTGTTTTAAAGGGGACCTTTCCTCGCTGTAGCAGCTGGAGATGTACAATGTCTGTGCCAGAAACATTACAAATGTTCTGTTATTGGATGTACCAACAAACATAAAAGTCTCCGTAGACTCCCGGTATCTGAGCCACTGATTTCAAAACAATGCTTCAGGAAGCATCGGAGCGTGAATCAGTGTACCGAATCATGATTCAGATCGCGTGTCAAACTGCCAACGGCTGAAATCACGTGACTTTGGCGCTCCGAACAGCAGATTCGACACACTGATTCATATGTGCTCCGCAGCTTCCTGAAGCATTGTTTTGAAATCAGCCATCACTAAATAAGTCGTTATTTTGTTTTTTTTTGGCGCTCCAAAAATATTCTAGTCACTTTATAATATTAATATTGAACCACTGTACTCACATGAACTGATTTAAATATGTGTTTAGTACCTTTATGGATCTTGAGAGAGGAAGTGACATTGCTCCCTATGGAGGCCTCACAGAGCTATCGGATTTCAACTAAAATATCTTAATTTGTGTTCTGGAGATTAACGAAGGTCTTACGGGTGTGGAACGGCATGAGGGTGAGTAATAAATGACAGAATTTTCATTTTTGGGTGAGCTAACCCTTTAATAACTGCGGGTGCGGGTTTATCAAACAGGACCCATGCAGGACTCTGACACACACAAAAACGGTGGGTTTTAGGTCACACCCAAATAGGGGCTAATTTGACAAGCTATAATAAATTATTTGTTGGGTATTTTGAGCTGAAAATTCACAGAACTCTGGGGTAACCAGAGACTTATATAACATCTTGTGAAAAGGGGCATAATAGGTCCCCTTTAATGTATTTTGATTAATTAAATGCAGTCTTGTTGAACATAAGAGAAACAAAAAATCTTACCAACCCCAAACTTTTAAACATTACTGTATATATATTTAACTGTTGCTTAAGTATCCAAAATATTTTTTAGGGGACACTGTATACCCTTGTCAGATTAAACCACCCAAGACTGCAATGACTGACACGCATCATTTGTGGATCATGAAAATTGTTTTCACAATAATTTCCTCTGTACTGCTCCAAAGGTGTTATTTTCATATCAAACATGTGTATTTATTTTCAGTGGCCCTCAAAAAAAAAAAAAAATCATTAATCAGACTATGAATAACAAATATCGAGGTGTTTAGCAGATTACCATTTTCCCCCCCAGAGCAGCCATAGACCGTCATATATGGCAGTCCATAATTCCATAATTGTGCAGCACAAAGAGTTAATATACACAGTGATGCTAATGAAGTGAAACTCATCGACCCCTCGGCGGAGGAGACCTGCTGTTTAATTACCTTTTAAAAAGTCGTTTGATAGTTGCAAGCGGAGAGCCGCTTTTTCAAAGGGAACAATGACGAGCCTGTTGAGAGCAGGGGTTTGTCTTTCAAATCAAACTCCAGTCGATGTCTTCCGGGACCGAAGAAAACATGTGTAAAGACTTTCTGAGCAGCGTGAGGCGAGCTGGCCGTAACCTTTTCTTGTTCTCTCCATCTCTCTGTGATCTTAGCAGGTCACATTTAATGCCTCCCATTAAACGGATAAACTCTAGGTTGGAATTAAATATGAATCTGAGAGGAACGATCATAATGAAGCACTTAGTGGGCTATTGGCATAATCAGACCAAAACTAGATCCCATTTCCATCCGTGACCTCCAGACACTGACACTTATTTATAATAATGGCCGTCGCATGGGGTGATGACATAATAAACCTGCGACCCCGTGGCCGGGTTTGTCACAGATGTGTCCTTTAATGGCAAATACACTCTCTAATTGGTTTCCCAACCCCAAAAGAGATGGTGGGACATGGTTTGTGCCGAACTGATGGGTGCACTCACGTCCTTCCTTGGCGCAATCCAGGGATGGTGACAGAGATATATCTTCCTCATGTGCCCCATGGGGGTGTCTGATGGCTTAAAAGCAAGGTACGAACACAAGAACCCCATCGACCTCTGGACGGGAGATGGGAACATATGTGATGGGACTCTGAGGAGGTGGAGGGGAGAAACGAGTAATGGATGGGGTACGGTGTAGGTGAGGAGCCCAGAGCTGTCCGAGCAGTCCTGACAGCTGATCCCTCCGAGGGCCTTTTCGCAATGACTGTTGCTTTAATTAAGGGCAGTGCAAAGAGAGGTACTCTCCTACCTTAGCGCTTTCAGAAAACGGTGCTACGTGCTTGTCCACAGTCATGTAAGTGTTTGTATTCTCGATGAAGCGTGCAGGGTCCAGGCTAGCGTAGTTTGCTTCAGCCCAAGCTCCCTCGCTGTGGAGGAATGACTCAGCCGGCACAGGCATGTTTGTGGAGCGCTCGAAAGAAGCTTGTAGCTGTGTGGTAATGTCAACGCTAATGTTATGATTACTTGGGCCGGGGGCCTTTGATGACACGGTTAATGAGAAGTCTCGGGGTCCGACCCAGCGGGGTGAAGTTGAGACCTCCCACATCAAACAGTCGTACTGCTGGCCAGCCATCCACCCACATCTTCCATCTCAGTGGACTGCTCTGGAAAAATCACATTTCTCTGGAGAAATTCCCTCCTTCCTCAAGCCATTTAGGCCTCTCTTATGGGGGATTCATACCAGAGGAGGTTCACGGCTGGTTCTGCACACAACATTCTTTAGCAGTTATCATTTGAAACACCAGAGAAGTTGAGTTTTTATGGACGTTAAATTGAAATGCTACTGGGGAGCGCATGGCTATTTTGACTTTGAAGTGAGAAGGAATGTTTATATTAGTGGCTAGCAACTTAATAAAGTTGTTATAAAAACACGTTTTACTCTACACAATATAGTAGAAATAAATAAACTAAGCTAAGTTTTAAATGCTACAAGTGAATTTGGAAATCACAATTTTATGAAAAAAATGGATATAATCATTTTGAGATTTGCATGATTACATTTACCAGTGTTGAAAATATAATTATTAATGTTTTTAAAGATAAACTTAACATCAGATGACGTCAAAGGTAATCGAGAATAAAAAGGAAATGGTTAATTAATTAAATGAATTTATTAAAAAAAAAAAAAAAAAAAAAACCTCTAATATTATAACCAATATGGTACTGTAGACTTAGCATTTTATTGGTGTGGTGTCTGCATACTGACATTCAGTGTTGGTATTGGCAATCAGTTAACGCATTACAAGTAACTTGAGTTATGTAATCAGATTACTTTTTCAAGTAACTAGTAAAGTAACGCATTATTTACAACAAAATATCTTTTTCAAATAAGTAACGCAATTTACTTTTTCACTTTTATTAACTGACAGCTCTCCTGTCCCCATGTTGAGAGAAATAAAGTGCAGAGGTGTTGTGTGCGCTGTGTAAACATGATGGTTATTGTAGTTCTAGACTAAATGTGAACATGTATTTACTCATCTCACTTGCGCGAAAACCTTCAGTATTCCTCAAAATGAATAAAAACAGTGAAATGCAATCCCTAACTGTAGGCCTATTAAATTACACAAATATACTTTATGTATTTAATCTCACTTTATTAACCAATGTCTTTGCTGCTGACCTTCAATGATCTAATTCAACCATACTAATAATCAAAAATTACTTTAGATTAGATTTTGAAATAAGAGTGCTGAATTTCCTTCTCCTGAATCCTATTCTTCTTTAATTCAGAATGGCTGAAAGGTTTTTTTGAGCTGCGTTTTCTACTGTCCAGGCATAAATATGCATTTCCTTCAGCCTGAGGCTTATCCATTTCACTTTTGATGTAAAAGGGCCTGAACATTTGCCAAAAATATAACTTTTGCCAAAACATTTGCCAAAAATATAAAACAAACCAAAAACAAACAAACAAAAAAAAACAAGCAAGCCCGGCCCAGGTGAGAAAAATGCAAAAGTAATGTAACGCATTACTTTTCTTAAAAAGTAACTAAGTAATGCAATTAGTTACTTTTTAAGGAGTAACGCAATACTGTAATGCATTACTTTTAAAAGTAACTTCCCCCAACACTGCTGTTTTATTTACTTTAACTATGACTGGAAAAAATCAATCACAAATGGTGTATTGTTCACTAAACTAAATATTTACTGACATGCAAAAACAATCTGTTTTATTTTTTTAATGAAGCGTTTGGCTTAACAACTTAACACAGCTGTTAACTATTGTTATCAAGTTTTATTCATGTTTCCCTTTGTGCACAATCTAAAATTCTCTTGTAGCAAGTATAACAGGGTCAAGCTTATTGTTCTGATATATTGTGCATCGCTAAATGGAATTGCAAAAATAATGACTGTATTCAACAGGTTTCATAAACACACCTTCCATCCGCTAGTGGTTACAGACAGCAAACTTATGCCATTGGTTGGTCCAGTGTTGCCATGACAGGCTGGTCAGAATACTCCAAACAACAAACAATGTTTTGATAGGACTGCAGATCCATTTCTCCTAAATCATCCTACAAATAGCATTACTTCAGCTTTAAGTCAAAATTAAACACACCACAGTCTAGTGGTGAACTGATGCGATTCCACACAACCAAAAATGAATCTGTGACATTCCTCCAAGGTGTTGTATGACATAATGATCATGCTACTAATTGCATCCATAATTGCATTTAACTCACAGCTGTCCCTGCTGATGACAGAGATGGTTCATCTCAAGGGGCCGGTTAGGAGAGAGAGAGAGCGTGTTCGTCTTGTCACTCTGATGTGTGCCTCACGTGTCCCCTCGTGGAGCAGTTCACCTCCTGGGATGCGTTAAGCTCCACATAGGGATTCATCCCACCGAAGGCTAGAAAGTCAAGGAGCGCAAATAATGAGAAAGGACATGGGTGGGGGGGAGAGTAAGAGGTGGCGGCAGAACAAATGCCCGGGCCTAACCGTGATCTAAGCCCCTGGATGAGCCTCTACAGATAAGCAATGCCATGTCACTGCCTCAACACCGTCAAGGGGGTCTTGTCCATAGCCAAAGCTCTCTCTCAAGCACACACACACACTCTGACGGAGATCGTGCCCTTTTGTTATGTCTTTTGTTTTTTTCCAACCTCCTCTACGAAAAAGTTTACTCAGCTTTGGAATCACATCTCGCAGATGGCCGCTCCGTGCAGGAAAGAACCGTCATCGTGCAGGGAAAATATTATTGCAGGCCTGACCTCCGTTTGAAAGTGTTCCCATTGAGTGTTTTTATGATTCCCGGAGAAGTACACCCCCCCTGAGAAATTATCATCCTCATCAAAGTCCATGATCTTCAACGGCCACGCTGAGTAAACATGCTCTTAGACGCTCGTCGTACTTCCACAATAATCAACATGGCACATTTCATCCCGAATACATAATAAACAAATGGACAAAATGGACACATCGCTGGCAAGTGGACGATTATTGTCCAGTGCTATTTTTGGACAGCAACACAGTTCTCTCTGGGGCATGTAAATATCTTGCTTACAATGTTATGCTTGTGTTCAAATATATTTTCAATTCATTTTTGTCACGTGCGTCTTGGGATTCAAAAATGACCTGCTTTTGACATCTGTAGATAAATTAACTGCCCTATTTGAGGACATAAAAGGCTCTGTGATGTTTGCTCAGAGACGAAAATGTCCTCTGATGTTTGCTTAAGACGATGCTCAAGTGATGAACATCCGTCCACAAATTTACATCAAAGTGAGTTTTCAAATGGAGGGGCTTGGGAAGTCTATTTGAATACCCAGTATGACAATCCCGTTTCCCTCAGAACTGAACCTCACAGGGGGGCGTGTGTGTTTGTTGCCTGAAGCTCTAATTGGACCTTCCTCACTTTTTATTGCCAAGTTCTGCTCCACACATGTGACTGAAACCAGACAGAGAGACAGAACAAATTTATGATTTTCTCTGCGGTGTGTGTGATAGGTCTGCTGGCTAAGATTACGCAGCTTATCTGTCTTTGTGTTATGTCTTTTGTCGGCCGTGGAGGCAAAGGTGTGCTTGAGAGTGGCAAATATCTCTCTAAACGCCCAGACTGGAGAGGATGGATTTGCCTCACTTGTTATGTAATGTCTGGTGCAAGTGTATGGTAGATGTAATAAATATTTAGTAGCTCTCAATAACAACTAAAATTACCACAGATAATTTAGACAGCCAATTGGTGTCTTATATCAATCAATCTTGCATCAGTACCAGAAGTAAAAACAATCCAAACATAAGGAAACATAATAAACATATTATCTGTATTACGCTTGCACAATATGAAAACGACATGCAACAGTCAATATGTTAATTCCTTGAGTGACTCAGCTCCCAAAGAAACAGTCTGAACTGCTCTGTAAGGAATTTACTTTCAAAGACAACACTGGCTAATCGCCTGACCTGCCCTCACAGGCTCAATTGATTTCCACGGATCAAATCTTAAATCATGCGATTTAGTCTGCTGTCACATGGCATAAACTTATGACATTTTAAATGAAAAGCACACAACTGAGGAGGTTAAATGACAACATCTGCCAAACACAGATTTAACAAGAAAAAAAAAATGTTTTGAAAACTACAAATGTTGAAGACAGACATTATCTAGTATGGTATTATGGGCTATTCAATATAATTAAGTTCCTATATAATAATAATAATAATAATACTACGATGTAGTATAGCTGATATTTGCATAGTTACATATTACACATTTTTAATTTAACACTTTATTCTTTTATAAATAAAGTAGTTTTTCATGTGAATTTTATATTTTCAAAGTGATTTAATTGTAATTGTGCATTACTGACGAAACAAATAATCAATGTTAATTCAGTACACACTGACATACCTCTATCTCAGACAGGAAGTGTAAAAGCATTATGTAAGGAAAAATAAGCTTGTAATTCCCTCTGTAAACTATAGATGGCAGTGTAAGGAACTGAAACTCTTTTTATCACCACAAGCTGAGACTTGTGCTGGGTTCATTTTCTGTAATTTGGCACAATATCAAGATAAATGCACAGCTTTCAGATGTGAAATTCAGAATGCCATTACAAACCCGCTATAGCAAATTATCTCAAATGTTATTTATTGACTGACCAAAAATAAACACATGCCTCTATGTTGGCTCATAATATGACATAAGCCCAGTGAAAATATAAACCCAAATCTGATATTGAATAGATTTTAAATACATAAAAAGAACAAAAATAATAATTAATAGAAATATATAATATAAAATAATACATTTTTAGCATGTATATTATATATGCACTGCTTTTTACGTTTCTATTAGTGTAAAATTGTACTTTTCTTATTATTATTTTAAAGAAAATATCCTAAAAACACTAACTTGAGCAAAACGTCTGACCTGTAATAATAATACATTATCATACTGTAAAAAAAAAAAAAAAAACCCACATGTTTCAGATCAGATTTAGCATATTTGTTTTTAATTAATTTTGGCCACACTTGTGTAATCGATGGTCACACATTCTCAAAAACTCATTTAAAGCAGACAACCCCGCTAGACTGTTATTTTGAATCTGTAACAAATGTGTGTTATGAAATACATTTCCATTGCATATTTCACTCTGATAAGCCTCTCAGTTAAACAACCTGCATTTGCAAAAAGGCAGTTGTGTTGCGCACATTTTGTGGGGGCCTATTAACCTCTATTTAAATTCTTTTTTACCCTCCCCTTTGAAAAGCCTCATGCAATTGATTTAACTTCCATGCATGCAGTGCTTGTCCCCCCTGGTTAAATAAATGGCAAACAGTTTAAGTCTTAATTGATTTTTCTCTTCTGCCTTACACTCATCAGCCGCCTGGCACTGTATGTAAATCCTGTTTCAGAAAATTTAATAAATTCATTAAAGCACAAGGTGACTTATAAGATTTTAAGTGTCTCACCAAAATGAGACTTTGTATAATTAGTTGAATGTTTAGGCTAATGATATCAGGGGGACGTGGAGGGAGTTTCTAAGGGAGGGGATGTATGAATGGGCAAGAGGGTGATATGTATGGGGAGGGTGAGCAGCTGCCATGCCATGGGTTGACTTAACCTCTGTCACTTTGATGGCCTTTGTGTTCGCTGCCACGCCAAAGGAAGAGCAGATGTCCCCGAGCCCCCTCCACACCCCTCTGACTGCGGCACGCCCTCTCACACAGACACATCTCCGATTTTATAATAAAATTAAAGTGTGGATGCTCAAATGCACGCAGGCACAGGCTTAAACCAACAGGCACACACACAGAACAGCAATCTGCTAAGGCTTACAGAGAAACCAGAGTGCAGCAGGTCTATCGATACAGCCTTTTAAATGAAGTCTGGTGTCTGGTGGCCACAGATATTGCATGTTATTTCTTTGGCTGAATTAAGACAGTGTAATGAATAGGACACATTAAACTGCTCTTTTTTCTCTCCGCCCCTCTGCCCTCCCCCTCCCCTTCACACAGCAATGAAAAAGAAATCCTGCGGTAATGAATGTTAACCAGTCATGAAATGATAGTATCTAAACAGTGGCTTTAACAAGAGCCAGGGCTGGATCATGTGGAGGTCCACTCAGGCAAACCATAATTTGACCAAAAGAATTTTTAATAGCTCAATGGATCTGCTTTATAAACACGCATGTGCCAGCTTTCCTTTCCCTGGAGGCTGTGCAAAGACTGAAAAACTGAAACATTATTTTATTTTAGTTTATTTTTTATTATTATTACGTACTTTTGGTATTATTTTATTGTTTATTTTGTTTTTTTAAATTATTTTTTTTAAACAAAATACTATTAATTAAATTCAACATTATTTTATTTCATTATTATTATTATTATTTTTTTTTTACAGAGCACCTAAAGGGACATGGTGAAGGAAAATGATATGAGATGGGAGGAAGGGAGGAAAAATTATATGTCAATGCTTTTGCATTCTCTACAAAAGTTCTGCGAGTGAACACAAAATTTCTCAGGGGAATATTTTTTGCTCTCATCTCATAATTTTTCCCATCACCATGTCTCGTTAGGGGCTCCATATATATTAATGAAAAAATAAACTGAAACATCAGTCTTATTTTGTTTTATTTTTTGTCATGTGAAAAACATAAATAAAAAATGGACGTGAAAAATAATGTTGCATTTAATATTTTTATTACAAAGTTTAATATTTTTTATCATTTATTATTTATTTTTTCAATAACAAAATAATGGCAAAAATAAATAAAATAACGACAGTAAATTTTTATGTTGCTTGTATATATATATTATATATATATATATTATATTTCAAAGAGTTAACATTTACGGAAGAGGATTAGGGCCAAGCAATAATAAAAAAATAAAACCATCTCAAGATTAAAGTTGTTAAATTACGAGAAAATACTCGTTAAATTTCAAGAAAAAAGTCGAAATAAAATGTCGAGAATAAACTCATTAAATTACAAGAAAAAGTTGTTAAATTACAAGAACAAATTCGTTAAATTATGAGAAAAATTTTGTTAAATTTTGAGGAAAAAGTCAAGAAAATGTTGAGGATAAAGTCATTAAATTATGAGAATAAAGTCATTAAATTTCGAGAAAAAAGTCGTTAAATTATAAGAACAAATTCGTAATTTAACGAATTTGTTCTTGTAATTTAACTACTTTTTTCTCATAATTTAATGACTTTATTCTCAACATTTTCTCTCAAAAATTAACAACTTTAATCTCGAGATGGTTTTATTTTTTTATTATTGCTTGGCCCTAATCCTCTTCCGTATACATTTGTTGGCACCACACAGAAGAAAAAAGACTCATTGAAATGGTGCCTCAATATACTCAAGATTTCTCCTCCCAGACTGAAAATTGGCTAATTTTGTAAAAAGATTCTGAAAGCCCTATTCTAAGAACCTCACGCTACGGCTTTTAACCATAAGAGTTGTCCAAATAAAACACCTCTCACCAAACTCTGGCGGAGGTTCAGAAGTCAATTTTTATTCAACTAGAGGAAGGATGAGCTGACTTAATGGAATATGTTAATACTACAGATAGTGGGTCACAAGTGCCTCTCTTTTTATTCTAAGCTAGACAACAATGATCGTCCTAGAGTCCAGTCAAGCAGCTCCCAGATAGTGTGAACTTCTGAACCCCAGACAATGCCACTGTACCTGCCTCCGAGGGCCTCTTGGGTGGTCCTCTATTTGCGGGGAGGGGCACATAGAGGGGGTCGTCTCAGAGACAAAAGAGAGGGAAGCATTCATTAAGTAAATTAGCCTTACAGTGCAGACATTTCAAGAGATCCACCATCTCTTTCTCTCTCTGCCACACAAAATGGACACAAATTGTTGTGCCTTCTCATTGCAGTCGTATAATTTCCTGTAAGGCTTTGGTCATTCCGCTCACTCAGTGGTCAGTGTTCTCTCTCGCTCTCTTTATTCTCCTGGGCGACATCCCGCTTTCACAGTTTGGAATGCTGCGTGTGGATTGACTCTGTGTCTGGCCATTGGCTTGTAAATGATTTCAGCTGAGAAGAGAGCAATGATAATTTGTAATTCTGAGTGCTATAATGGATTCAATTGTGTGCTATATTGCCCTGTGCCTTTTGGATTGCAAGATATTATACTCTTTAGAGCTCATACTGCCAACTAAGACAATGATAGTCAAGCATTTTAGGTTCATTTTGACTTATTGGTTTGGTTTTATATAATCTGATTAATGACTCGCAATGCTGATAATTTAAAAATAGATATAGACATTTTAAAAATAGACATTTTCACTTTTCAGAACATTATTACAAGCAGCAAATCCCTGAAATTACACTGGATAAGCTGTGTGTACATAAATTCATGTGTACATGAACATGCATGATGGACCTGAATGACCAAAATCCTCCGGATTACCCCCAGCAATGCCCATGAAAATTCATAGTATCAAGGTGTGGACTGGACCATATCAAATATTGTGTCCTAGCCATGTTTATGTTTATGTATTAGTTGAAGTGTCATGTAAAACAGGATATTACGGGTATTATATTATATCAAGCATGGAGCAAAAAATATAATTCTGTATATTTAGGCTGAATTTACATTATAAGGACAAGTTGGCACCCAAGTTAAACCAAATATTATTATTGTTCATTCTGTTTCTTTTTTGTCCCTTAAATGGACACAACAAAAAAATACCCTACCCGGCCTAGCACTGACACAACCTACACAGCATGTGACAAAATTAAATGATAAATTACATGGCTGCCACTTTTGATTAATCGTGGCTTTAACATACATGTTAAATGCACCAATAAAAGAGCCCATTATTCAGTTTTCCTTTGCAACCCTCATAAAACCATCCAGCGTATAAATCCTCATAGGAAACCCATTTGAATTGAAATCAATTACTTTCCTCACCGGGAAGAGGTCCCTTAGATGCCCACAGAGCGATACAGCTGATCCATAGAGTTTAACACAAGAGTTGTGTCATCACGTATCTCCGATATGAGCCTCTGTCGGTCGTTGTTTTATTGACCCCGTACCCCCACCCCCTCGTGAAAAGCTAAAGTAAATGACAGCATTTTAAATAATCTGTGAAATTGCTGCATTAAGATAATTAAAGCCTTTAGAGGAGTTTATCCAGCTTTAAATGTCTTGAGAGGGCTTTGCTGTTTGCAGAGGGAAGTTGGCAGGGCATTTTGCTAAAGTGGCCCTATAAAAATTACCATGAAAAAGGAACCCAGACAAAATCTTGAACAGAGGGAGGAAAATGTTTCCATTGATGTGCATAGAAGCTTGGTATTTCCTACTTTATCTACTTATTTAGTTTATCTGTATTTTTCTATAATTATCAACAATTTAGCCATAATTTGAATAATTTAATAAGGGTTTCTTATAAATTCTATTGCACCTATTTCAATGTAAAAACTTAAGTTGCTGTACAAGTCATTCCAACTTAAATTATATTTAACTGACTTTAAAAAAATCAAGTTGAATCTCATGACTGAAAAAAAAAAAGTTGAAATTGTCATGACTTATGGATAATTTCATTTTTTACAGTGGATAAACATTTTGAATGAATCGAAAGTTTTAGGTCAGTAATTTTTTAAAATTAATTAATTACAAAATATTTTGTTAACACTTCACTTGTTAACATTAGTTAATTACGTTTGTTAGTTAACACGAACTAACAATTAACAAGAATGTATTCATCTTAGTTAATGTTAAATTCAATATGTACTACTACATTATTAAAATCAAAAGTTGTATCCATTAACATTAGTTAATGCACTGTGAACTAACATGAACATAAACATTTTTATTAACTAACATTAACAAAGGTTAATAAATGCTGTAATGAGATATTGCTCATTATTAGTTCATGTTAACTAATGCATTAACAAATGATACCTTATAGTAAAGTATTACCAATATTTCTACTTCAAATAAATGCTAAACTTACTATTCATCAAATAATCCTGAAAAAAAAACTATTTATCATTTGAATTCCTCATTGAAAATGATTAGAATGATTTCTGAAGGGTCATATGACTCTGAAGACTGGAGTAATGATGCTGAAAATTTAGTTTTAACAATCACAGGAATAAATTATATTTTAAAATATATTAAAATCGAAAACATTTATTTTAAAATTGAATAATATTTCACAATATTACTGGTTTTACTGTACTTTTTGATCAATAATTGGTGGAGAAGAGACTTTTTTCAAAAACTTCATATTTCTTATTTTTTGTCCATTCAAAAGCAGAAAGTTCATGCCAAGTTCTTTGTGTCACAAAGGATACTCCCGCAGTCATGCGGCATATCATCTTATCAAAACAGAGAGCTGAGCTGTTTAGTGGAGGAGCCAATGAAATACAAGGAATGATTCAACATTCTGACACCTCATTAAAATACCAAACACTCACAATTATAAACTCTTCAGTTTGTGTTAGTTGATAAGGCTCAAGAGGTTGGAATAGCCCATATGTACTTGAACTAATATTATTGTAATATGTTAGTTTTAGCTATAAGACAAAAAAAAAAAAAAAAGATCTGCATTTGTGGTAAACAACATAATAATTTGTGAATTATGGAGATAGCATGGTGTTTATTAGACACTATATAATACTAAATCAGAATATGTTATTTACTGTAAAATTTCATGGCTGTACAAAAGACAGATTTAGGTTTAATGTCCAAAGCAAATTTGTTTATGTATTTTTTAGCATATGAGAAATGCAAATTCTTACACTGTGGGAACCAGACAAAATATGATCTACTGCCTCTCATTGTAAAATTACACTCTTTGATACCATTTGTAAAAGGAAGTGCTAAAGTGAAATGACTCAATTAGGTTACAATATACAGATTTCAGCAGCTGGGGAATTAATTGCCTAAGTGCTCATTAGGCATTCAGTTTAGGCAATTAGATTCCTTTTAGTCTGACAGAATAAATGACTTTCCAGTAATTGGACTTGCAGACAGCTAGCTAGCACCTGAAATGAACTGTATTGCAAAGTCTCATTAAAATAAATACATCAAATAAAAATCAAATGGAAAATGAATGAGCTGAAAGTGTGCAATAATGTTTTGTGAGAGAACAGCTCTCTTTTATCTGCAATTGTCTCTTCCTTTGTCTTTCACTCCTCTCTAAACACTTGGATGATTTCCCAAATCCACATTAGAACCCAGAGACCCACCTTTACCATCATCAGATTCACTGATTATAATACAAATGGGCTTCTTCTTTTACAAATACATTTTTAAACATACAATATTTACAGTAACAATCAGGTTTTGCCTGATTAATGATTGTATAGTTTTGGAAAACAGTTTAGTTGTAGATCTCTGCATTAGCATCACCAAACAGAATAGCAAAAATACTAATTGTTTTCAGACAGGTTACCTGAACACTTCACTGATCTCCCATTGATTGGAATAAAAAGTCTCATCCCATTGGTTGAGTTGCTGTATCATTCACAAACAAACAGAGCAATGTTTGATACTCAACTTAAAAATGGTTCACCTATGGCTAATAGGAGAAAGTATTTTAACATTGAAAAAAAATTAAACACTGCCGCTTTAAAGGATGGACAGACAGATTAATTGGACACAGCTAAAGATCATTTGATAGAGGGTAAAATCCTCTTCCTTTTACCTTGAAATATGTAAAAGAATGTGCGCTTGAAACATTTTCCTCGGAATTGATAGTGAACTGATTTATGGCCCTTATGGTTCGGTATAATTAATTTTATGCATATGACTTCTGTTACAATTACCATGTAGGGCGATTGGAGAAGTTCACTGCTTATATGAAACCATCGATAATTGTGGATTCATCACTGAGAGGTCTTATCATCTGGATGGAGAAAGATAAAATCCTTTCTTGGGACAGGACAAAAAAAAATCTTAAAGGTCAGTTGTCTCAGGTCGACTAAATGCCTTAATGAACTGAGAATCAAACATTTGAGGGATATTGTGAGAATATGTAAGAAAGCTGAAGATGGACCTGCACTGTTATGTTTCTTAACGTTCTGGTGTCCATCTTCACTCTATCTTGAGAATTAAAAAAAACAAACACTTGAAATGTTTATCTAATCATCTTGTAATGAATGTGATTTCAGTTCTACTTTCTTAGTATGAACTATCATATGAAGTAAAAGACAACAATAAGGAAGCACTGCAAAAGGTTTTGCCACAATCTCAACTGACTGGCTTCTCTCCTGTATGATTTCACATGAGTTTCTTCAGACCTTAGAACTGTATATGATTTACAACCAAACTCCTTTCCACAAATTGATCATAGAAATAAAAACAGTATAAATTGGAATGAATAACCGTTTTCTCTTAGACTTAATAAGTGCAAACAAATAAGTGCAACCATAATCAAAGTTCTCTCTCAGTATTCAAAGTGCAAATAGAGACCATATTTTTCTTCAAGCATGATACAGAGCTAAGAGATGGTTAAACTACACAACCCAGCCCAAGATAGCTTTCATATTGGGAGGTATTTGTATGCATCAGGGAGCCACTTTCAAAATGCAGGGTATTGAAATCGCGTTTGAATGCACGCTCGCGTTTTACTTTCGCTTTCACTATTGTGCATACTCTGTGAATAGGGAGTGGCGGTGCTGAGCGCACATTCTATAAGATAAGACATTTGTCACATGCTAGGAATGTACGACGAATCCTCCACCATGGTCTTATCAGTCACTTACTCTCATCACCTACTCTGGTCATGTGATCAGTGAACTCTGATTCCTGCTATGTGCGACTCTGCAGCTTGTGTTGGAGAAGCTGGACGGAACTGAAGTAAACGTTATCCAACGGAATTAAATGTTTTTATTGGTATAAAATGCAAATCGACATTGGAGATAATTGACCTTAAAGTACATAAAATAAATAATGATTACAAACATTATTATTATTAATAAGGTTTTTACAGTGCAGCCCCAAGTGGACCTTTTTAGACTATACACTGTAAAAAAATCCCAGGAAAATTTACGGTAAAAAAACGGCAGCTGTGGTTGCCAGAACTTTACCGTAAAAAGTACAGTAGCAACGTAAAAAAAATCTGTTAAATTTACGGTAAAATAACATATTTCATTAACTGATATAGTGTTAATTTACCAACCTAATGAAGTACTAATATCTGTTTTGTACCTTTATAATACACTGACAGTCACCAAACACAGTGGTGATAAGAGTCACATGATGAATCAAAGTTCATCACAAGCAGCTTTTCCACAAGCTGAGGAGGACAATACTAATATATAGAAGGTGCACACAGTGTCATTCACACGCACACTAAACACCATCATGGTAACATGCATGAAATTTTAAAAATGCAATAAACATTAATTTAACAAAATTAGATGTAACATAAAACCCTAATGTACATAACTGATTAGAAAAAAATGAGAAAAACTAAGAAGAAAGTTATTTCAACGAAAATATATCAAATGTGAAGTGTCACGCAGGGAACTGTGGGAATGTCAATTTACGTTTTTTTCACTGTAAATTTTACAATGAATTGTTTTTTTTTTCACGTTCAAAAACTGTGAATTTAACGGTATTTTACCGTAAAATTACATTAAATGTACCGTTAGATCTATTACAGTTATTCACCGTATATAGTACGGAAACTTTCTGTAAACCAATTGACAGTTTTTCACCGCAGCATTTTTACAGTCTTTTACTGTTAAAATCACGTTTAAATCAAGTTTTAAGCAAATTCTCACTTTTAGTTTTTAAATGTCAGTGTTACTACTGACTACAAATGAATCCATTTCAAGCTACTTTTAAGGACAAAATGACACCTGTAATTGTGTGGGAAAAGGCTTTTGGTCCCACAGGAGAGAAAGAAAGAAATAGAGACAGGGTGACTCAGTCAGTGGACAGGTGAGACTGACATGCTGAGTTTCTCCCTTCAGGTGTCTGTCATGCTCACGGGCCAGATAATTGGATCTGAAACACATCACACACAGAGACGAAGGAGCACAGTCAGGACCAATTCTGGGCTTGTTTTACTAAGTGACTGATGACCAAACTGGGGTCAGGAGTAATGAAGACTACAGACGTTGCTGGAGATCTGCAGGACACTTGTCCAGCAGGGAGGGGGCCGGCACAGTCCGTAGGGAGATAAATTCAGCAGGGACGAAGAGGACAAAAAGAGATGACAGAAGCCCACTCTGACACCAGGAGTAGATTCTCAGAGATCTATTAAGCTTCGGGGCACAGGGCTGGATGACGTGAATGACGCGCACGGGAAGCTGAACCGGCAAGTCGGAAAACACATTTGCCTCCCACCCGTTAACACCGTAATGATCTAATCTATTTGCTCTTCAGAAATTCATAGTTCCCAGTTATTTGCTCACATGTTAAAAATCAAGGTGTCAGCAGCAGAGTTTATTCCCTTACAGAAACATCTTGATCTACCCGGGAACGTCAACAGCTATATTTATGCGGTAATGAAGATAAGGAATGATGGCACACTGCCTGGGATTTATGTACACTATCTTTGCCTTAAATTCCACCACATAGAAATAGTCAGACACACTCTAATCATTCTGAAGTAAAACAAACATTTATAGTATATACATTTTTTTAAAACTTCCATGTCTATTAAAATGACATACCTGAATGCATCTAGAAACGTTAAATTTTATTATATCCTGTTACATTTTTCTAACTCAACGGTCAACTCACATTACACCCCATTAGACACCATCTCTTTGCAAACAAGTCCTCCGACTGCTCTCATTCATGTCTATCAAATGTTATCAAAACCGCTTAGGGTCCTTCTCTACTCAACAACCGTCACCTTGTGTGTTTGTAAAACAAAGACGTGTGCAGTATAGCCACATATCGCTGTCAACACAAGCGCAGGTCATTTAAAAACAGCTCTGCCGCGCGTCTGCCGCTGATCTGAGAGATCTGTATTACAGTGAAATGAAGGTAGAGGGAAAAACCCCTGTTAGATGCACGACCTCCGTCACAGAACACATTTTGACTGAATTGATCTGGATGATATGAATAATTTAGGAGACACCAAAGGAGGCAATATAAATGCACACATATATTCTAATCTCTCAAGCTGTGTTGCGTAAATGCTCTGTTTTCTGCTGTCTTGGAGCCGTGGAGCACTGCCGCCTGCCCCTGGTCTAAATTAATCCCGAAATGTATCCTCCTCTTCTATTCTACATTCAAAGTTATTCACACACAGGTGCATAATCATTATTTTGAGATTAAACTAAGGAATTTGTTTCTAGTCTCTCTATTTGGGGTGCAATGAAAAAAAAAGAATTGTATAACTCTTTTTTTTATTATTATTTGACCTTTAGCTTGCATGTAGGCACATTTCTCAGGTAAGTCTCATTGACATCTCTGCTCTGCCTCTAATCCCACTGACAGCAGAAACTTTTTCTTGCCACATATGTTTTCCTGGGGAAAAAATTGTAGACCTCACAAGAATAAAAAACCTCTACAAACCTCTTTTGTATCCCTCACGTCTCTAAAATTTACCAATGAATAGCTGAGACAGGTACTGGTATGTTCTATGCAATTGAGTTAATAGAAAAACATGAGATACATTTGTAGTTTCAATATTATTTGTTCTTCAGATATTCCTCTTAGTATCAGCTGTACACAAAGTGACCCACAAAATGTGCAATTGAACAATTTACTTATGGAGCCACATTAAAGGGATATGTCACCCAAAAATTATTACTCAACCTTATTTAAAACTTTCCAAAGTAATATAAATTTTTGTTGCATCCTTAAACAAGTATGTTTATTTAAAACTTTATAAAGTAAAATATCGAGCTTCCAGCGCGACAGCCATGCGCATTCGACATAATATGTCAAAAAAGCGTTAACTTCCGCAACGTAGTGCACAATGCTATGACAATGACATGATGTACTACGCATTAGTTAACGTGGAAGTTAACACGTAGTATGTCATTTGCATCACGGAAGTTAACGGTTTTTGGATGTACATCGAATGCATATGGCTATCATGCCGGAAGCTTGTTATTTTACTTTATAAAGTTTTAAATAAGGATATTTATCTTACACAAAGGCATTGATTCGCTTCAGAAGGCCTTTATTAACCCACTGGATTCATTTTTTTATGGATGGTTGCATTTTTTTGTCTTCAGAATTTGGGCTACCATTCATAACCATTATAAACCTTGGAGGATTAAGGATATTTTTAAATATATCTCCAGTTGTGTTCGTCTAAAAGAAGATAGTCATATACACCTAGGATGGCTTGAGGATGAGTAAATCATGGGATAATTTTCATTTTTGGGTGAACTATGCCTTTAACATGTCCATATCTCTGCGATTAAACCATTGAGAGCCTTTAAAATGAAGATATCAAAAGGAAAGTTTGTTAAGAACCAGAATCTAAAAGGATATTAATATATCTTTAATACTTCTTGAGTTACAGGCATACAAATTTGAGGCAAAGAATATAAGAAGTGCTTTTTGTGCCATTTTTGAACTGTCACCGTTGGCATATAATGAAGCAAAGGTGGCTAAAGTCAACAGATTTTACTAATAGACCTACCAATCTCTGTTTAAAAAATAAAATAATGATGCTGCCATCTGTATAAAGTCACTTTACACCTTTCTAATTTGGCTCCAAATCTCAGGTGAAAATTGTCATTTTGACCCTCCTCTACAAAATAGTGGATTACTCAGTAAATATCCATCTGTAACATTAAATATTTTGGCTTTCATCATTATTTATGTTTGGCTTTCTACAGACAAAATATTAACAAAATCAAAAATTTGAACCGGGGAAGTTTCCGAAATTTGACATGGAATGACCCATCTGTTGAGCATGTGGACACAATGGTAAGTTAGTCAGAATCTGCTTTCGTTTTTTTCAATGTGAGCCGCATGCTCGTGAATCCTTTCATTATAACCAACAAAGTGTAAACATGATGTATATAAGAGATTCTTTCTACAATTAAGACAGCTTTTTTATTATAACTGGAGTTTTCGCAAGATTGCAGAAAGTGCAGAGATTGACAGCCTTTAGGGCTCTTCTCTTGCTTTCTGTCTGATACCCATTCACAATCTGAATACAAGTTCATTTGGTACACTGAAATGTTTGTGGATTGACAACCATATTTAATTGCATGACTGAATTGGAAACCGTGATGATTGACAGTGATAACCAATGGATGAAACAAAAATGGGAAATTTTTAAAGTACTTAAATTCAACAGCTTTTGCTCTGGTACTGAAATTGGTACCAAGAACTATGAAATTTTACTGGTATTGGTAGAGACTACTGAAATTTTGGCAACATGACAATCCTACTTAATACCTAAAAATATCGTTCTACAGAAGAAAAAAGTCATACAGGTTTAGAACAACATGTTTTAAAAAGCACAATGCAATTTCTAAACACTTAAAACACATTATCTGTCTGTTAGAACATTTAAAATTGAAAAATATGTGCAGTAAAAAAAAAAAAAAATTCCATTATAGTGAATACTAATTGTTTTTTTTGACAACATGGCACATCTTGCAGCAATCACAACTGTACATTTAGTAAACTATTAACAGCACAGCATGGTGTGGAGAACATTAAATCTGTAATGACTCTATGGTGATGAGGAGATGGGGCCAAGCCGTGCATGGTTCAGCAGTTTCAGCAGTCTGAGAAGAAAATAGATAGGACGCAAGTAACAGATGGCCCATAGAAGTGTGTTCATCTGGACACAAACAAAGACTCTAGGAATGATTTAATGAACATTTTGGACCCTAGTAATGATTTAATGATCATTCTGGCCTCACCTATTATTTATATGGACATATAATCAACTGAAAAACCATATTTCACAGCCGAACAACGAATGTCAAATGCAGACCTCGTCAGTCACGAAGCCCTGTCAACAACAATCCCGACCATTCATATATTCCCAGTGAGGCGGTTTGTTTGTATACCACACACCTCATCTCATATTTACAAATGCAGCTGTTTTGCTAATATGTCCATAACAGGAAATAGTATCTCTATTGAACACATAAACAAATGTTTTAAATCAAAGTCCTCATAAAAATGACACATAGCTGATGTAATGTAAATAACACAGATCATTTGCATGGCTCATTAGACTCTTTCGATAGCACAGTATTGTTAACTGAATCATGTTTATGCCTGTTTGCGGTAAACAAGGGAGGATGAAAATTATAATGGTTAAATTAAGAGTTAATGAGTGGCGTGAGTGTCACACATGCCGCGTGTCACGACGCGTAAAGAGAGTGGGGTCGGTCGGAGGCGCAGGTTAATTAATGGACTGAATCACGCGTAGATAGAAAAGCGCAAGGCTCAAGTTTAACTAGAGCAGCAGGGTATAACACTGACAGATGCCCTATTACAATGTTAATGATATCAGAACCCTGGACAAATAATTACATTCAAAGCTTTCTCTTGTAAAGCCACAATAAGCGGCACGCCAAAGATGACTTTCTTGATGAGAGGGCAACGCAGCTGGGGACATATGTGGCACGAGTCAGGGGATTCCCTCAGCAACACCTCAAGAGCCATTGTTTGACATCCGGCGTGCGCTCTGGGCCGCTGTGCCTCATGAAAAGGCTGATTTAGGCCCTGATAAGGGAGAGACTGCTCCATTTAGCTGTGCCATGTGGTCTCATCAAACGATCATTGCAAACATTTTAATTTACCCCTGGCCCTTATTGTGCTACTCCTCCTATTGTTCTGAGGTGGATAGGTTTGCCCTCGCTCTGTGGTAACAGGTGCTGTGTTAACATCAGCGTGGCATTGCACAGGCATCTCAACTGGAGTTTTATAAATATCAATGTAATGTATTGCCAGTGGAAGAATGCACTGGGGTTTTATCTAAAACAACTACATATATATATATATGTATATATATATATATATATATATATATATGACACACTGTCATATTATGTACTTTCAGAAGCAAATGTGCAAAATAAAACTCAGCTTATCATTAGGACAGTGCCCTCAAAAGCCCTATTCGGATGGGACTAGTTTTTATTGAGGCTGTTAGAGAAATATGGCAGATTCAGGGAGGATTAAATCACAAAATATGCTTTGTGACTTTAGTCCTGTCTGAATCTTCTATGTCTGTGTTTTTAAGTAAAAATTTCAAGGCAAATTACCAACTGTTTTTCGGCAAACTCAACGGTCCTCTGAGAACTTGAATCCCAATTTCGAATGCCTTTGTTTGCTGATGTTGTATTATCCTAACACTTCTCCTCGTGTGTTTTTTGACCTACCTGAGCTACCTTTCCACACCAATCCTTTGCATGCTTTCATTACATTTCAGTATGGATGGTTTTTTTAAAAGATAAAATTAAGCCAAATCACAAAAACTGTGAAGACTGCCCATTTTAAAGGGTTGAATAATTTCAAAAATTGAATTTACCTTGGCATAGTTAAATAACAAGAGTTCAGTACATGGAAATGACATACAGTGAGTCTCAAACTCCATTGTTTCCTCCTTCTTATATAAATCTCATTTGTTTAAAAGACCTCCGAAGAACAGGCGAATCTCAACATAACACCGACTGTTACGTAACTGTCAATATGCCAATACGCCCCCAATATTTGCATATGCCAGCCCATGTTCCCAACATTATGAAAGGGATTACATGTCTGGATGTGCAGAGCTGAATCATCAGACTAGATAAGCAAGCAAGGACAATAGCGAAAAATGGCAGATGGAGCAATAATAACTGACATGATGTAAATTGTCTTTGTAAATGTTTCATTAGCATGTTGCTAATGTACTGTTAAATGTGGTTAAAGTTACCATCGTTTCTTACTGTATTTATGGAGACAAGAGCCGTCGCTATTTCCATTTTTAAACACAATTGCAGTCTGTATAATTCATAAACACAACTTTATTCTTTATAAATCTCTCCAACAGTGTAGCATTAGCCGTTAGCCACGGAGCACAGCCTCAAACTCATTCATAACCAAATGTAAACATCAAAATAAACACTGTACTTACGCGTTGAGACATGCTGCACGACGAACACTTTGTAAAAATCCATTTTGAGGGTTATATTAACTGTGTGAACTTTTTTTATGTTGTTTACGGCAAACGCGAGCTCTTGGGGCGTGGAGAACCAGATTTAAAGGAGCCGCACACCCTGAATCGGCTCATTTCTAATGATCCCCCAAAATAGGCAGTTAAAAAAATTTATTAAAAAAAAAATCTATGGGGTATTTTGAGCTGAAACTTCACAGACACATTCAGGGGACACCTTAGACTTATATTACATCTTTTTTAAAAAAGTTCTAGGGCACCTTTAATATCAGTGTCAGGTAAGATACTTGTCTATATGTCTCTGCTCACTAATGTGGGTTTACTATAAAAAGTCACTTCTTTAAAATCATGTGAAGTTTATTTAAATAGTGTTTTAATAATGAATCAAACTTATACCATTAAGTAATTCATTTAAAACAGAAAAGTCATACATGATGAACACAAATGACCTTCTGTAATGCCCACAAAGAAAACACACAATCTCACCTCAGTAATAAAAACAGAGATTTTACTCCTGTTCAAATCGGTACATGAAATCAAATGTTGAGTGATAATTGTAACTAGTCCCATCTGAATAAGGCTAAAGATATTGTACAACTTATTATAGGTTCCTCACCTACCATTAAAGGGTGCACATTAGTATCTTACAGGATTAGTTCGCCCCAAAATGAAAATTACCTCATGATTTACTCACTCTCAAGCCATCCTATAGGTGTATATGACTATCTTCTTTCAGTTGAATACAGTCATACAATCACTAGCTTCTGGCAAAACGGTCATACGAAAGTCATACACACCTAGGATGGCTTGAGGGTGAGTAAACAATGGGGTGATTTTCATTTTGGGGTGAACTAATCCTTTAGGGGAAGACATTAGTAGTCACATTAGTATCTTATGTATTAGCTTAAAGGGGGAGTTTGCAGTGGTTCCAAAGAAGAACCATTTTAGGTTCCCCAAAGAAACTTTCCATGAACTGTTCTCAAAAGAACCTTTTTTTTTTTTTACTGTGAAGAACATTTTAATAATCTAAAGAAACTTCTTTAACTATAAAGAACTTTTTGTGTAATGGAAAAGTTCCATGGATGTTAAAGGTTCTTCAACCATATACCAATAAAGAATGCAATGAGCATCAAAGAGAGATAAAAAAAAATGTGTGTGTGCAGAATGCAAGAATCACTCCAAAAACTGCAATGGTTTAATGTGATAAACCACCATAGCTGATGTTCTGGCGTCGCACAGCTGGGAACATGAAACACAGATGAACAAATTTGTAAAGGAATTAAGATATTAAGATGCATTAACATCTAGCTGTTCAGTACGGTTCTTGAGGATTTTATGCCATTTTTTGTCCCTTTTGCTTCCATTGTCATCTTAAGATATTTTCTAAACTGTCACATATATTAAATGCAGAAATAATTTCACATTATCACATCTGACCCATCTCGTGTGATGTAGACATACATCACACAGGCATCAGGATGGTGATCGGAGAGAAAAGCGCTTCACATGTAGATCACAAGACGAGCGCTTGAGGTCACCTTTGAAAGGCTGCCGTCATAATTCATCTGACCTCCGCGTACCGTCGCTTCACATCCTGCAAGAACTAATCAACAAAAGGTAAAGAATGAGGTGGGGAGGCCAATGGCCCAAGATGGGGAAAAATGAAGAGAGCAGAGAAAACCAAAGAGCCAGAACATGAGTGAAATTTATTTTTTAACCCCTGTCCATACGGCGTATTAATCTTCTCGTGACCTCCTGTTCAGTGAAGTGTCATAGAGTGATTTCTCCATCTCGGGCCTCTCACTCTCCACACTCTTCCGAAACATTAAATATCACCTGCCGTGATTAATCCAAACTTAATTAAATCAATCAGCGAAACAATGGCAAGGCAATGAGGTATGTAATCATTGAAATAGTAAATTAAATGATGTAAGGGGCCACAGTTTGCCTTATTGACAGTGATGGAGAGGAAACGGGGGGTCCCGGGGAAGCTGTGCTGGCCGTTCCGGCTGACCACATTGGCCCGGCCCCCTTCGGCACGCTGGGGAACTTTCCAATCTGCCCCTCCACACCGGACACATTTGAATTAATCAGAGCCCTCTGCTGGCCCTCTCCAATGGCCCCTGGTTTCTTATGGATGACTTCCATTTAAAAGCTGTTAGTGTGTGAAGAGCATATTTGTGTCACTGAGCTAATCATGTGAATACTGTACACATGTGCCACAGATGCTTTTCCAAGACTAGGATTCACGTGTAATGTCTGTACAGTGTATGTTTATGAGATTTTCCAAGCGATCATCATGTAACAATTCATTATTAGATGTAATTAGAACAAAACACAATGTCAGCAACTATGTACATAATTTCAACTCGATCGATTTATATGATGAACAGATTGAAATTAGGCTTTTATTCACATATATAATCATTTATCAACTCACACTCCAGTTGTGGTAAACGGACGCTCAAGCATGTTCGATTGACATGAAAGAACCAATGTGGTTCATTCTCATGTGTTGTGCCGCACATTTGTGACCCTGGACCACAAGACAATAAGTCGCACGGGTATATTTGTAGCAATAGCTAACAATACATTGCATGGGTCAAAATTATCGATTTTTTTTTTAATGCCAAAAATCATTAGGATATTAAAGGTGCCCTAGAATTGACATTATACAAGATGTAATATAAGTATAAGGTGTCCCCAGAATGTGTCTGTTTCAGCTCAAAATACCCCATATATTTTTTATGTTTTAACTGCTTATTTTGGAGTGGAATTAAAAATGCTCTGATTTTGGGTATGTACACCTTTAAATGCTTGTGCTCGACACCCCCAGGCTCATGACTCTATTAAACATTGTATAAATAATGCAGAAGTTGACAATATAACTCTCAAAATGGATCTTTACAAACTGTTTGTGATGCAGCATATCATATCACGTAAGTATGGCATGTATTTTGTGGATGTTTGCAAACATTTGATTCCGAATGAGTGTGAGAGTGCTGCACGGCTAAAGCCGACACACATGCGTTTATGACTTATGCAGACTACAAGCATTTTCGGGTTAAAAATGAAAATAACGACATGGCTCTGGTAACTTTAACCACATTTAACAGTACATTAGCAACATGCTAACAAAACATTTAGAAAGACAATTTACAAATATCACTAAATATATCATGATATTATGGATCATGAACCGTTATTATGGATCCATCTGCCACTTTCGCTATTGTCATTGCTTGCATGCTTCACAATACCTGCAGAACTTCTGATGATTCGGCTGTGCATTTCCACGACGTTAATACTGCCTTGAACATGGGCTGGTATATGCAAAAGATGAGGGCGTACATATTACTGATCCTGACTGTTGCATCACAGTCGGTGTTATGTTGAGATTCGCCTGTTTTTCCGTGGTGTTTTTCACATATGAAACAATGGTGTTTGAGGCTCACTCTATGTCATTTCCATGTACAGAACTCTTATCATTCAACTATGCCAAGGTAAATTCAATTTTCAATTCTAGGGCACCTTTAAGTAAAAATCATGTTCCATGAAGATATTTTGTAAATTTCCTACTGTAAATATATATAAAAAAAATATTTTTTGCTGAGTGGATATGAGTTGCTAAGGACTAATTTTAACTTTAACTTTTTTCTATTTGGACAACTTTAAAGGCGATTTTCTCAATATTTTGATTTTTTTTGCACCCTAGATTCCAGATTTTCAAATAGTTGTATCTCAGCCAAATATTGTCCCATCCTAACAAAGCATACATCAATAGAAAGCTTATTTATTCAGCTTTCAATAAATCTCAATTTAAAAAAAAACAACTGAAGTTTGAGCTTCTGTTTATGTTTGCTGATCAATGTTTATATGTGAATTAAAGCCTAAATTAAATCTGTTCACCATATAAATTGATCGTGTCTCTTCAGAAAATTTGGACTAAATTGCTCGATTCATATGGATTCCTTTTTTACAATCTCTTTATGAACTTTTTGAAGCGTCAAAGTGGTAGTTGCATAGCTGTCAACGGATGGACAGAAAGCTCTCAGATTTCATCAAAAAGATCTTCATTTGTGTCCTGAAGATGAACAAAAGTCTTACATGTCTAACATGAGGGTGAGTAATTAATGACAGAATTTTCATTTTTGGGTGAACTAACCCTTTAAGTCTCACAGTTAGTTGTAAGCGATATTCACTAAAAACTCATTTGAGTCATTGGTTGCACTGTATACTTATTTGCTAAAAAAACCCAACTCATTCATTCAGGAATCTGATAATACTGGTTGCAATGTATACATGTATTAAAATACCATATTTCATCCACATTGTGCAAGAACCTTTAACAGAACCAAAAATGATTGAATAAATAAAACTAGTTGAATAAGAATAAGATGGTATCCAAACTTGTCCCAAGCCTGAAAATGCAAAAGGATGAACAGATGTTTAAGGGCCACTAGCAGGTGATGTAATCAAACGCTTGAGAGAAGTGTGTGTGCACTTTCTATTACTACAAAAGCGAGTACAAACATTTTGTCAAAAAGGGCAAACATCAACCACAGCTGGGATGTTAATGCTGGCAAATACGATTATCACCAGAAAGGATTTCTCTTCTAAGCATTTGCCCCTAATTAGATTTCTTCATCTCAGGAATGAATTGCCTTTTAGCAACAAAAGCTGTCACGGAGGGAACAGTTAGCTCCTTATAACTGAGTTAAATGAATAATTACTAATACAATTACAATCACAGGGGTCTTTCGTGAAAGGAAGGTAAATATGGAACTCAAATAGTTAGGGAAAGGTTATGTGGACCACTTTCTGAGCCAGTGGTTTTAGTTTTCTCACTGATAAGGCACATTATTAACTGAACAAAAAAAGGACATAGCATTAAAAAAAAAATGACATTATGCCTATAGGAGACAAGAAGAAGAGAATAGACAATTAAAGTGCAGTGAGGAGGATAAACCAAACTGTGTGAAAGACAACCAGCTGGTTTAAGTAATCAGGGTTGGGTTAGGAAGTGCAAGGCCATGCAGGCCTCAGCTGGCATGAGGACGTCTTAGAGAGGAGCAAGCGAGACGTGGGTGAGTATGGATCCTCTCGCCGTGCCTCCCCGGTCCATTCATCACCCAACTGCCGCTGACAGTGACGGATGGGTCAGACCCAGGACTGGCACTGCACCAGCGCCAGAATCATACGGCCCACGAGCCCACTGACAGCTGGAGCACTGTGTCAAGTGGCAGAAAGACGGTGGCCATTAATAATCCCCGTCACATGATCCGAACGGTGTACAGGCGGGAGAGGGGCCGCGAGTCAGACGGTGGCCCGGAAGAGAGATGTCACGTCGGGTAGGGTGACAGTCATGCAGGCCTGCTCTTTAATCAAGTGTGTGGAGATTGGATAATAACTATATCTCAGCCAAATTGGAGGAGGGCAAAGGATAAGGTTTTTAAAGAAGAGCTGTTTTTAATAGCTCAGGTTTGGAAGGTAAGGCTTAGGGATATTAAATACTACACGATTTTGCGTCAATCAAGGATAAAACATGCTGTGAACATCTTGATTTTAACAATGAGGTCATGTGAATCTAAAAATGACTTTCTGGATTTTTGAACAAAGTGAATTCCAAATGCTTTAACCCCAAAAAAATTATATTAAAAATTACATCTTTTAATATATATGACTCTGGACCACAAAAGTCGCACAGGTATATTTGTAGCAATAGCCAACAATACATTGTATGGGTCAAAATGATTGATTTTTATTTTATGCCAAAAATCATTAGGATATTAAGATCATGAACCATGAAGATATTTTGTAAATACTGTAAATATATCAAAAATTTATTTAAGTAATATGCGTCGCTAAGGACTTCATTTGGACATCTTTATAAGATTTTTTGCACCCACAGATTCCAGATTTTCAAATAGTTAATATCTCAATTTAAAAAAAAAATGACCCTTATGACTGGTTTTGTGGTCCAGGGTCACACACACACACACACATATATATATATATATATATATATATATATATATATATATATATATATATATATATATATATATAGTCCAAGGTTATCTCTAGGAATTGTAAAAGGAATTGTGTTTGTCTAAAAATTAATGTAAGTACTTATTATAAAGTACTCACAAATATTTTAACTACAATGGGAAAAAACATTACAAATATAAACAGATTTCAAATGCTTCCAAAATTCTGGTATTTAGAGCCTGTCAAGTTAATTTGCAATTTTGATAGGTTTATAAAAATGTTAGGTCAAGATTTTAGACACTGCTAGCAAGCCAATGTAATATTACAAACACCAGTGAATATAAAAAAAAAAAAAAAAGTTACTTTTGTGATACGTGCAACATGCGCCTCAAAATGTGACAACATCATGGCATCTGTGATATGTGTTTCACTCTTCACATAATACGGTTTTAATTGTCTTTCAGTTCTCCTTGCGCTGAAGAATGCAAACCATGAGGAAGAGTTTCATGTACTTAAGCCATTTACTCTCATGCATTGTTTAGGAAGCAGGATCCCTTAATCCAATTCACCACGGCAATCAAAAAGCCACGTTTAATGCATATAATAACCAAACCTGTAATGCTGTGAACCATTTTGCATATCATTACAGGTAGTTTTGCGGTAATGAAGCTGCTTTTAATGGGATTCCAAAAAAGCCCCCATATCATCAAAGTATACATGCACACTAATTTGGTTAAAAATAATTCAGACCAAAGACAATCACACACTAGAAAGAGTGAACTAGATTTGTCCTCTAAGAACAAGGACCCTAATTTCAACCTTGGGCAGTGGCTTCCTTATTTGAGTGGGGAGGAAAATATCATTACCTATTTCAGTGTGATTAAGGTAGAATGCCACCTGGCCAAATGCAAAGTGATTAACTTGAATGTCCTCCACAGCCTTATAAATGCAAATTTGGCAGATATTGGTAGAGACAGAAGACCAAAGGCATACTGCTAGAACTATACACTCTGAAAAATTGCCATGCTGGATGTACCTTTCTCTTACCATAAAACTGCAAATATTAACTGTGCAACATTTTTTTTTACTTTACTTCAGTGGATACTGAAAGTAATATGTTTAGTTTAGTTAAAAAAACCAACAAGTAGCGAGGCATGTTGTCACACTCTAATGGGTAAGTCACAGTGGAACTGGACTTTCAGCATTTAAATAGATAAACAACTAAGAAACACAAAATTAATGTAAATGTACAAATATCAAACCATTGTTTTGAACAATTAAATATTGTTTTATTAATTGTATAAATGTATAACATTTAAAACACATGACAACCCCCCCCCCCCCCCCCTAAAAAAATTGACATGTACAAAAAATATAGTTGACCCTTGTTTACCCAACAGCTATAGCATTTCTCTATGTTAAATATCCATTTATTTTAGCCATGAGATGCCCTAGATGAGCATCAAAAAGATTTGTTTAACGACAGATCTTAAGATCTCACATTTCATAACGGAGACAGACTAGGTTTAACTGGCGGTAAATGTTATTTACCATTTTTATGAAGAAATTACACATCTATAGATCTAGATCTGCATCTATAATTACAGAGGAATGGCAGGCTGACAGATTGGGTTAATCAGTTTAGAAAGAGAGCAGGAATGTGCTCAAGATGGATGCATAAATTGCACTTGATGGACCAAGTTCTTAATCCATTAGTTATGATTATAAGACTGCAAATTATAAGGTCCTCGGTTATAAAAGTGAAATACATAAGGATTTTTTGATTTGGGAGCTGGAAATAAACATTAATATTCCTGTTCACATTAATATTCTGCAGGCGAATAGCATTTAAAAGCAAATATGGATTCAGGAGAGCAAGGGAACACTTGTGAGAAATTAAATCTAGCTCAGGAGGAGCAATAACTAAATTACTGCAATATAAGCCCCTCTAAGTCTCAACACCTGAGATCAGCCATCGACAGTACAGATTTCACACATCTTATGCATATCTGAAGGATAATTCCATGGTGAGAGATTATGCAGATAAAAAAAATCATTTCTGAATGAATGGTCTGCACAAAGTCCTACCGTCTGAAATGCCAGAAAAGCATTTGAGGAATCTCAATAGGCAGCAAGTGAACAGGTTCAATTCTACAGCAATCCCTCAAAATCACTGAAAGTACTGCACATCATGTGTGTGATTTACACCCAGAACATAGGATAGATTACACACTTAACTGCAGTTTTAACTAACAGACAATCATTTTACAACTAAATTTGCCCAATAAAACTTAATAATATTCTTTTGCCCTTTGTCATTTTTTAGGGATGCATGTTGTTGAAATTCTGGTTGATAACAATAAGTCGATAATTATTTTCATGTTTTGGCCATTAAAGGGATAGTTCACCCAAAAATGAAAATTTGATGTTTATCTGCTTACCCCCAGGGCATCCAAGATGTAGGTGACTTTGTTTCTTCAGTCGAACACAAATTATGATTTTTAACTGCAACCGTTGCCGTCTGTCAGTCGTATAATGCGACTGAATGGGAACACAATCAATAAGAGTCGAAAAAACTTGCATAGACAAATCAAAATTAAACCCTGCGGCTCGTGACGACACATTGATGTCCTAAGACACGAAACGATCAGTTTGTGCGAGAAACCGAACAGTATTTATATCATTTTTTACCTCTAATACACCACTATGTTCAACTGCGTTCAGCACTCGGTTAGTGAGGTCTGATTGCGCTCTGACAGCGGAAGTGATGTCTTGCGCATATACTTCAACGAGTGCTAGACACCACTGCCGTTGTCAGAGCGCGATCAGACCTCACTAAACGAATGCTGAATGCAGTTGGACATAGTGAAATGAAAAAAAAAAACTATATTTAATAGTATTCTAAAAATGTCCAATTAAATTATAATATAATAAATTCTAATAATACAATAAAATTAATAGTTTGAATATTACTTTACTGTATAATAGATATTCATTTTGAGATCTGCTAAAGATTTTTTACCAGGTTATTAAATATGATGGCAAAACTAACTTAAATTAGCAGTGTACAATTAAATAATCAATATAGACCAGTACTGATAATTAATATATATATATATATATATATATATATATATATATATATATATATATATATATATATATATATTATTTATAATTTATTTTATTTAATATATATATATATATATATATATATATATATATATATATATATATATATATATATATATATATATATATATATATATATATATATATAGTGTACAGATATATTGTGCAGCTCTATTTTATTGCTAAAACTAAAAATAATGCCTTCGCTAGCAACCAAACAAACTTGACTAAACCAACTTGCTCATTTTACCCTATTTTTATTGTGCCACGGGACACCTGCGGGGGCAGACAGCCAAATCGGTGGGATGGTTGAGGGGATTTGGGGGCGGAATTCTCCTTAGCTAAGGAACACTGAGCTCTTTTTTCCCCATGACTCCCATCTGTTGAGTGGTCATTGTCCATAAAGTGTTACAGCTGCAAAGGACCGGTCCTACATTCTCCCGTGAAAAGGCTTTTTAACATATTCAAAACCTCCACAACCCATTATGCCAGTACTGTTACCAGGCCCTGATTTATTCATTGACTTTGCCTCAAAACCAGGCATTTGCACCCTGTTTAAAAACTTCACCCCCTATGCCTCCGACAGATTGGCTCCTCCTCTGGCCACCAACTCATTCAGCATTCTCTCTCTGCCTCTCTCTCTTATGCATAGCCTCGTAAGAGAGTCCTAAACGGGTCCTTTCCAGGTAGAGATGACATATGTTTTTTCGCTGCCGCCCAGTTATTCTGTGATCACATCCTGCTTGGGAATTGTTCATCCGTTCACTCGGCTTTTGTGGCCGATTTCATGCCATGTACGAGTCTGTGTTCTTGTCCTTCATGAAGCTGTCAGCCACATAAAAGTGGCCTGACTGGGGTCGTGCCACAAGTGGTGGGAATGGGACATCACTGCGGCTTCTTGGAGGAAGCCCACCCACAGTTCTTTGCTCCGCGGGGCTTTAATTTGACTTCGATTTTTATTATGCAGGCCCCCTGAGGAGAGAACACTTTTACAAGCCTCCGTAAAGCCCTTTTTAATAATGGGTTGAAGGGGCGAAGAATGGGCCCGCCACTGCTGTTTGACCACTCATGGCATGCTCCAATAAAGTGTGCTATTCATCCCTGCTCCTTTTCACTGAGTCACTATGGGGGGAATTTAGGCTGGGTGCTTATGTATGGAGTACCAAGGAAAGCTGGTGAAATAGATTTAATGGATCTCTACGATTCATGCACACATAGACTGAAGGTGGCCTTTTTCTCTTCACTTCCTTTGCCTCCCAGCTCTGTGCTTTTGTGAAGGACCAAGGGGTGGTGAAGCTTATAAGCGAAACAAGAGTCTAATTTCAAACGAATTGCAAGCGATCAACAGAGGAAGGACACTGTGAAAATATACATCAAAGATGGAGTGGGCAAATTTGTTTAGTTTTGTATTTCTTTTTTGCATTCTAAGCTGGAGAAAAATATTTAGGGATGCACCAATATTACAATACGATACATTAAAAATGCTGGGTTAAAAACACAAGTTGGGATGAAAATGAACAAACCCAGCAATTGTGTTGTTTTAACCAGAGCTTGAGTTAAATGTTTGTCCAACCTGCTGGGTAGTTTTATTTAACTCAACTATTGTTTAAAATTACTGTAAAAACCCAAAATATGTTGGAAATTAACATTTATTAAATTGCTTATTAATAAATGTTCACCTTTTGATTATTATTGTTGTAATTATGTCTGATTTTTAATTTCCAACCAATTTTGGGTTCATTTTAAGCCAGCCTTAAAGTAATTTTTAAACAATAGTTGGGTTAAATAAAACTGCCCAGCACATTGGGCAAACATTTAACCCAACTGCTGGGTTAAAACAACCCAATCGCTGGGTCTGTCCATTTTCAACCCAACTTGGGTTGTTTTTATCCCAGCTTTTTTTAGAGTGTACCGATAAACGGATAAAAATGTTTGTGTTTATGGCCGATAACCAATACATAGCTGATATCTTATTTTGTCTAAATATAGGTTACAAATATAAAACATTAAAAACTAAAATCAGTCATTTTAAATACTTCAAGTGAATCTAGGCATTACAACATTATAATGTGCAACGAAAAATCATTTTCATTTTGAGATTTGCTAAAGATTACATTTAACAGTGCTACTACTACACTGTAAAAAAAAAAATCTTGTTTCAATTTAAAAAACTAAGTTTTCATGCTGCCTTAAAATTTTAAGTTTAGTTAACTTGAAATGTGAAGTTGTACTAAGTGAAAACTCGGATATTTGAGTTGAATAAACATAAAATTAAGGCAGCATGAAAACTTACTTTTTTATGTTGAAAAGATTTTTTTATTTTTTTATATTTTCTACGGAGAATTATTGATGTTTTTAAATGTCAACTTGAGTATTAGATGACAAAAGTAAAGGTAATCTAAATGTCCAATTAAATATCCAATATCGAACAATACCATCTGTGTAATTTAATAAAAAAAAACTCTAATATTGGCCAATAACCAGCATGGTACTGATATATGCACCCCTAAAAATATTATAGCTGAACATCATATAAGTGGCAATAATTAAATAAATGAATACATTTGGTCTCATTCCTCTCATAGAAATGCAAAATTTAAACAACCTCAACAAGATTTTTAACTACTAAGCCACGTCACCCATAACTGATCATTTAACCGAACGATGCATAATTAACTATTAACCAGTTCATTATATTCTGGTCCTTTTTTCTGCACACAAAAAATTAAGTGACTTTTCTATAGCATATCAAAAGGCACCACTTATGCATCATCAAGCCAGTCTAATGCCTCTTTGATTGTGCCCCACATTGGATTTTAAATAATGACAAATGACGCACTTTTACAAACTGCCTGAGGAGCATTTTTAGAGCAGCAAGCCCAACTTAATGCCACGAGGTGTTAACGGATTGATTCTCCTAATCTGTTCAGCTACACCGCTTGTCAGTGTGGGGCAGCTGAATTGTCTTAAGACAGCCTGGTGTGCTGTGTATTAACCAATTTCACGGCCATCTGTCACGCACAGTTAAACTTTGCGCTGCCGTGTTGAGGGGAGGGAGGAGGAGAGGAAGGGAAAAGAAGAGAAGGGAAGGGAAAGCCGCTCTGTTTTCGGCCGGGCAGAATGGATCATACAGCGGGGCTGTGTAGCCGTCCTCAAGTTCATTCAGAGCGCTGCAACCAGACCAGTGACTTTTCTTCCCAGCTAATTATGTGGAAACTGCAAAGACAATAAAGCATCTGGTGGTCTTTCTTTCTGGTTTCAATTTTTCTCAATATTGTGACAGGCTAATGCATTGTGTCTGACTCAGCCATCCCAGCAGGGGATTGAGTGAAAGGCAGGGTCAGGAGAGAGCAAATAGATGAATTTATAACTTTGCCTTTTCACATTAAAGTAGCGAGATTGTTTCACTGGGACCCACTCCGCCCCCTCTTGCTGTCCCTCCACAGAGACCGAGACTCTTTCTGAAAACATGTTTTGTCTGTGCCACCCAAACTGAGTCTGGCCTTCCCCTTTCTGAGAGTCCTGGGTCACCTCTGTTGGCCAACCTCCCCTATTCCTGCAAAACCTCCTAACAGAGAGCCAGTGAAAAGAGAAGAAACCCAGTTCAGACACATCTGTGCCAAAGAAAGAGAACGACTGAGAACGACTCTTCTTTGGATTAAAAATAAAACTTTAAAATGATGCTCTTCTTATTGCACTGATATTGGCAAAAAAAAAAAAAAAAAAAAAAAACATTACTGCATTATGCAGCATCTTTTGCAAAATTTACACAAAGCATTACACAGAAATGTTGATTAATGCTTACTACAGTAATTCTCAATATTATTCGCTTTGAAATGGCATATTTCGCACAAAACAGCTTGTTATGCTGCTTAATATTGCAAAATGATACTCAACCCAAAGAAATGTACAGTCTTGTATGTCACTAGCACGAGGCAGAAACTGGTGAAGCCTTTACTCACCATTGCTCAGAACACCTTAGAAATTTGTGACAGTACTAAAATTTTGAGGGTCATTATTGTGTTTTGAAATGGCATTGTCATGTTGTACTCGGCTAATAGAAAGTTTTTTGTCGTCCGTCGGTTAAAGAAATTTGGTGTCTGTGATTCTGATTTGGTTACCGTCTATGTGCACCCAGTGCTGGAGTATGCAGTTCCAGTCTGGCATAGTTCCTTGACCATAGATCAAGCCAAAAGACTGGAAAGTGTGCAGAAACAGGTCTGTAAAATTATACTCGGTCGAAGGTATCTGGGGTATTCTGAATTCTCTTGGTCACCTTGGACTGTCTACCCTAACTCAGTTATGTCTTGGTTTTGCTAGAAAGCTATATAAGTCTAGTTTCAGAAACTGGCTACGCCCTCTTACAGATTGCCAGATGAGGAATTCAAATAAGCCGACAATTCCAAGTTGCCAAACGGAGATCACCAATTCCTTATATGTGCAGACTTTTATATGATTGCGAAATTTAGAATACATTTTTGTATTATGTTTAGAATTTTTGGTAGCAATTACAATAACTGGGTTATAACTAGACACTAACCCTGAACCTACCCCTAAACCTAACCTTAACACATGTAGTTACCTTATATTACCAGTACATTCTTAGGTAAGTACACTGTAAGTACACATACTGTAAAATAAAGTGCAACCAAATTTTTTATTTGGCTGTGGAAGTGAAGACAACAACTCCCATGATTCCACACTCATTTATGGCAACATCAAGCTACGCTTTTGTTTTGAATAAGCGACTTCTAGTGGTGAAAATTACACATTATGCCTTTAAACAAAGAAATAAAATTGCAAACCGGTGTTGCATCCTTAATTTATTATTATTTGTATTATTGCTATAATTATTAACACAGCAAATTAAAATGATAAATTATGTGTAGATAAATAATCCTTAAAAAGTCATTTTAGTATAAATTTTTCTGAGTAATATATATCATTCAAAATATCGTGGTCAGTAAGATTTTTTAAATCAATACTTTTTTGAGCAAGGGGCGCATTAAACTGATCTAAATGTCACACTGAAGACTTTAGTAATGGCTGCTGAAAATCCAGTTTTGCCATCACAGGAATAAACTATATCTTAAAAATGTATTAAAATGGAAAATAATATTTCACAATATAATTGTTTTTAAAGTATTTTTAATTATATAAATTAAGCCTTGGTGAGCATAAGAGACCTCTTTCAAAAACATACTGACCTGAAACTTTGAACAGTATGGTGTGTAATATTTTTTCAGCAGAAACAGCCATATTGTTGAGCCCTGACGCAAATTCAAAAAGTACCTGGTCGCTTTCAGAAATTAACAGAATTACTAGAAGTAAAACAGTAGTTTGTAACATGTAACTCCACTAACACCCAACACTGGCCAATAGTATTAATCTACAACCATCTGAACTCCTCCGAATGCAACACTTGTGATTTGACAGCAGTTGTTGTTTGCCAAAAAGCTCATTGGTGGCTCAGCAAGCAGATACCCAATAGCAGGACACCCTTCTGGTTGTGATATAATCTTCCTCCCCTGCACACCCGATCATCCTCAAGTCGCTGCTGATCTTCAAGAACCCTCCATTCCCCCTCTTTTCCCCCTTAATTAAATGTGCACTTCATTAATGTAAATTGAGGGGCTTTAATGCCCTTGTTGAAATTCTGAAGAAAGTGCTGTGGCCTCGCGAAATGCTCAGGCATCATTGCAAATTAGATTAGGGACCAAGAAAGGCAGTAAAATTAGAATGATAATGGTTGATATGGCTGCCTGACAGGCATGACTATTCAAGGATCAATGGGACGTAGAATGCCTAGAGAAAGCCCGCTCTCAAAGGTTTGGACCCACGTCAGCCTACAGATGTGCCTTTTGGAAGCACTTTAAATTAGTTTAATTTGGTAAATGGTAGGGATTTAGAAGCTCTTAGCCTTCCTATAACAAGACAGGAATACATTGAAATGTTTTGCTACTCTTTCATTAGCATAAAATAGGATTGAGGGTGATTTGCATTCCCAACAAGTCTACTTTTTTTGCTCATTTACTTTTTTTTTCTTTATTTAAAATAGCATTTTCATCCATATCTCATCCATGGACTTTAGAATGAACCCTTTTCCCAAGCTGCTTTTCATTCTACTTAATCCTGTTAAGGACGGGAATGGGGGTTGATTTTATTCAAACTAATCTCATCAAACACACCAATTACAAGGTAATTTTGATTAAAAACCAATGGCTGAAAAGGGCTAAGGACGTTTCCTTCCCACTTAAGAATCATAGCTGTTTTCGTTTGGGAGATCTCAGCCCATCCCTGTCAAAAGCTGCTAAAGCGTTACGTCCAACCTGAAGTTCATGGTTTAGACATATAAACAGTGGCACAAAACCACTAACACGTCTGAAAACAAACTGTCACTGATTCAATGGGAGGGGGGGACTCTGGAAGCTGGCCACACTGTGCATACGGACTGCTGCTTTTAGTTTGACCCCAATTCTTTTTCATAATCTGGCATCACTGACTTACTTTGTTTGCTCTCTTGGTAAACAGCAGCAGCATTGTGGTGCGCTGTTGAAAAGAGAGAAGCCATGCTTGAGCTGATGGGGGCTGGGTCCGAGGAAGTGACTTTTAACTAGTTTGGTCTTTAGCCACTTAGGAAATGCAAAGAGAGGGATTACACTGAGATCTGCTGCATTGTTAGAAGATATGCACTTTGCCTAAAGAGTCACTATATTGCACCAACTCAAATTCATGCAAAAACATGGGATGATTTCTGGCAGCACATTTAAATGGGGTAAATAAATGTACTTTTCTTCTGATTGCATCCTGTTGATTTTGAAGTATAGCAAATTCAATATAAACATTTAAACTAATTTTAAATGTTAAATTATTAATAATAATAATTTAGTGTGTATATTACACATACATACACACATACATACAGTAGTCAACATTTGAAGTGGATCAAAAAAGTATATATATATAAATATATATATATATATATATATATATATATATATATATATATATATATATATATATATATGTATAGTTTGAACTTTAAACTACACAAAAGTCTACTTAGTTTGTCTGTCAGCTCCTAGTTGTGTCAAATGTGTTATTTGTGACGATACGATGAATAGTGTGTTAATTGGCCTGCTTGTGAACTCCGAACTTGTTTATTTCATTTAAGACTTCTCATGCAACATCAATGCACTGCATTCTGATCAGTCCCTGGCCCAGTAAAGCAACTTTGAGTGACCATCCAACTGATCTCAGCCTGAATAATTCCATCCAACACACACACAGTCACATTGGTGCCGTGACCCGGGTGGGAGTGAGGTTTAGGGGGGTGAGTGTAACGGAGGCCCTGTGCAAGTAAACCTCACTCCTCTGATCTCAAGAGATGCTCTAGCGACAAACGCTAGAGGTTGCAGCCTTTAGCCTCCTTGTTAGAGCGTCCAACTCCCACGCCAGAGACCCAGGTTCGAAGAGTGGGGCGAGTAGGACCTGGGTGGTTACATAAATATATTTCATCCGTTTTTCAGGTCTGTTCACGTAGAGTATTTTATGCAAACACCTATTAATGCAAGCCTTTCACTGACGGTTTTACATCATCTTTGGTCAAATCCCCCACCAACTGAATCCTTCTTAATGCAGGAAGCAACAAATGCCCCATTAATAATTCCCATTGTCACCCCTCAGAGGGAGGTCTTCATGAACAAAGCAAGCTCATTTATCTGGCAGCAGGTCAGTATACTAGGCTATACATCCGCAGGCAATAGATTGTGTGCAAGCAAAGCAGGTCAGAGCAGAGGTTTGGTAAATACAGGTGTCAAACCACCTGTAGACAATCTTGAAATTCCAAAAAGACATGTAAAGAAAGCCACAGAGCTTATAAATGCAATTCATGTATGTTATATATGCATCTCGGGATGAGCTAGTTCACGTAACGTTAATCTGTAAATTACAATGCAACAGTAGGCTGTGTAAAAAGAGGCTTACCTCAGTACCTCACTGGCATGACAGTTCTTCTTCCGGTGTACCTCCTTCAACACTTAAGTTCGCGCCAACCAAACCAGATCTGTTCGTCTGCGTCGTCCTCAAGGATTATATGAACGTGCAAACTCGTTAACGCGAACTAACTAAAAAAGGCGACATGAGGCTACTAACTTAACTACAAAACAGTGTAGCTTTTCTGTTAACGAGCTGGTTTTTTTTTTTTTTTTTTTTTTTCAACAAGTAGCCTAACAAATTGACACTGTTTTTCGCTTTTCCAAACAGTCCACTCTCTTCCTAATGTAGCCTATCGATGGAACGTATGATTTATGCCGCCTTCACGTGCTCTCGGAATTATCGCAAATTACGAGTTTCCAAGGTACAAATTGAACATGAACTTCCTCCCATTCCGAAACTTGAATGCGATACGCTCGTAATGATGACTTCAGAAGTGGGAATTATCAAATTTCCGATAGCACGTGAAGGCAGCATAATTCTATTGAACCAGTTCGTTCGGATGGTTCATGTTAAGGAACAGATTCAAATAAAATATTCACCAATTGTACCCAGATTATTTCTAATGCATGTTTTCAGCTCTGAGATATATACATTCTGATTAAATTGTAAAATATATAATCAGAATTTTTAAAATGGAAAAATATTGCAAAATATAACCTAATTTTTGTTAACTTTGCTAGTTACAGTTTCAAAGTAGGTTCCCTAACACTTGGAGGCCTATCATATTATTCAGCATCAACAAGACAAACAAATTTATTCTGAAAATGCAATGAGCAGATCTTATCACATTCATTAAGTGAAATGATTTTATACCCTGGCTGGTCTAAAAGGGCAGCAGAAAGCTAATGAGGCCTCTATAGGAAGTGAAGCCCCTGTGGCCGACTCTGTAATTAATCAGCTTCCCCTCTGATTATGGTGTCCATCAACAAGAGACACACTGTTGTTTGCTTTAACAGGCAGAGGCTTGGAATTGGACACACTTAAGTGAAATCTTCAATTGATGTTTCCAGTGCGGAAAGCATTTAAGCAATGCAGCTAAAGGCAGGTCTTTGGAATTGTAAATGGTTTAAATAAGATAATGATAAATAAAAACTAATATATATTGATACAAAAGTCTTGGTTTTTAAGCTTTTGGATTACCCATACAATTATCCCTTTATTTATGTCTTGTTCCTCCCAACCCCCTCTAGGATTCTCTTCAGCAAGGATGCATGTCCTCTATGGGCCAGGATCAATGTTAAAAAGTGGAATTAGTCATTCTAAATCATGCAGCAGTGGTCGAAGGGATGGTCTCCGAAAATCATTAGACAATCATGTATTCCTATTGATTTATTCAAAGTACCTGGACTGAAAGCAGATTAAACAGCAAGTAAAAGGAAGCTAATGCTGATTAAATGGCAGTGGGATGGGAGGTCCTTGGGGTATGTTTTCGTCCTAATCAGTAGGAAACAATACTGCTGCAATCACTGGTCCAAACAGGTCTATTAAGGGCCCTTTACTTGACATATTTATGTATTTCAAATACTGGAGCGCACATTAAATTGAGTTTACTCACAGCACCTTTGCATCTGGTTGTAAGCATCTGACGTTCAATGGACAATGGATGATCCCACTGCAGCCCATCCAATGGATATTTATCAGTATCACAATGTAATGCATTTTTGACTAAATGCAGTAGGCTATGTTTTCAGGCATCTGTTTCTTTGATAAGGTAAGAATTTAGAGTGCAAACAATTTTAATACATTTTCGATACATTTTTTGTTGATTCGTTTTGATTATCAAGCCCAAAGTTTAGTTCAATTTTTTGCAGTAATTCGTTTATCCACAAGGTGGCAACCATGCCCTGGGGGCGTCGATTCACAAGGTAGTCATAGAAAATCTTCATAAAAACAGAACAGACCACAATGGCCTACAATGGAAGCCTACAAAGACGAGGGATTGTGCAAAGAGGTTAGAAAGTACCCTTAATCGTACAACTCTAGCATGAAAGAATACAAAGATGTTTATATGGGTTGTAACTCGTGGCGAGAGGTTGCTCAAACCTGCGCATGCGTCGAACGCCTGTGTATGCATATGGGTCAAATGAAGTATACTTTCCAAGGCTGTGTGTACACTAGCGTACGCGTAAAAAACAAAGTATACAAACACTGTAAAAAAAATCCCGTTGTTTCTACGGAAAAATACCAGCAGCTGTGGTTACCAGAACAATACTGTAAAAATGACATCAAACCGTAAACATACTTACGGAGTTACATGTGAATTTTACATTTTAAATATGTATATTTAACATTGGATTTCAGTACACTGTAAAAAAAATCCCAGTCAAATTTACGGTAAAATAACATATTTCATTAACTGATATAATGTTAATTTACCAACCTAATGAAGTACTAATATCTTTTTTGTATCTTTATAACACACTGACAGTCACCAAACACAGTGGTGATAAGAGTCACATGATGAATCAAAGTTCATCACAAGCAGCTTTTCCACAAGCTGAGAAGGACAACACTAACATATAGAAGGTGCACACAGTGTCATTCACACACACACTAAACACCATCATGGTAACATGCATGAAATTTTAAAAATGCAATAAACATTAATTTAACAACATTATATGTAACATAAAACCCTAATGTACATAACTGATTAGAAAAAAATGAGAAAAACTAAGAAGAAACAGAGTTATTTCAACAAAAATATATCAAATGTGAAGTGTCACGCAGGGCACTGTGGGAATGTCAATTTATGGTTTTTCACTGTAAATTTTACAATGAATTGTTATTTTTCACTTTCAAAAACTGTGAATTTAACGGTATTTTACCGTAAAATTACATTAAATGTACCGTTAGATCTATTACAGTTATTCACCGTATATAGTACGGAAACTTTCTGTAAACCAATTAACAGTTTTTCACCGCAGCATTTTTACAGTCTTTTACTGTTAAAATCACGGTAATTTTTTACAGTGCAGGGCTTAAGCATCAACACATAAAAATCAGTGACAGAAAAAAAAACATAAAATTAAAATAAGGTGCAAGTTAAATAATTACAAATTACATTATAAAATATAATATAGTAAAATACAAAATAGAAAATATAGTTTTGCTAGATATAAATGAACATAAATATGATAAGAATGAACTATGAGTATGCAGGTTAATAATGCTGAATGCCTTGTTGGGCCAATGCGGTTCATGGTAACTGAAAGAAATTTCTGATTTTGAGTACATTTTTGTTACTGCTTTTTGATGACAATTTTGCAAAGTTGCTACTTGATGTCCAATGTAAAATATGGGCCGTGAAGCAAAACCAGAAAAGAAACCATCACTGTCTAATGTAGTTCAGCATTGAGCTCAGTAGAATCTGAAAAGTCATTTGTCTGTTTTTCTCCTCAGGCAAGTCAACCATGGCAAAACCAGAACAAAGCAAAAAGTCAATTCAGCTTGAATGAAACCTGAGGTAACAAAGAAAAATCATGTCATTTTGAGAGAAAGAGAGAGAGAGAGAGAGAGAGTCTGTATACAGAGAGGCTATAGCAGGATTTGATATAGCATGGTTATGCTTGAAATCGACTCTAAAGCACAGCCTGCTTGTGTCAAGCCATTGCTCAAAGATCAATACTTGTTCAGTACAAACATACAAAATAAAAGCCTGTTCATGGGCCGGCTTCTCTCGTGCCCTGAGGATCTCCATTGACAGCAGAATGGAGGACTAGGTGGGCTCCACGAGGAGGGTAATCAATGAGGCAAAGGGTTGAGATCTACTGATTTACTCCTTTTGTGGGTTGATTAGGCTTTGGGGACATTTGAAGCAAGCAGAAATCACTACAGCAGAATGCGTAATCCATATCAACATCAGCTCCGGAAAGATTTGGATGTGATTCAACTGATGAATGTGCATAAATCATCATGTGAGCTGAAGGATTTCAGCCATACTGTTTGTAATATAAGCCGCATTAAAGGGTTAATGTTTACCCAAAAATGAAAATTCTGTCATTAATTATTCACCCTCATGTCATTCCAAACCGGCAAGACCTTTGTTCATCTTCTGATCACAAATTAAGATATTTTTGATGAAATCCGATGGCTCAGTGAGGCCTCCATTGACAGCAAGATAATTAACACTTTCAAACGCCCAGAAAGCTACTAAAGACTTATTTTAAAAAGTTCATGTTAAACCTTAATGTTATGAAGCAACAAGAATACTTTTTGTGTAGCAAAAAAACAACATAACTTTATTCAACAATCTCTACTGATGGGCGATTTCAAAACACTGCTTCATGAAGCTTCAAAGCTTTATGAATCTTTTGTTTCGAATCAGCGGTTCGGAGCATGTATCAAACTGTGAAAGCCACTTGAAATTTGAAATTTCAAAATGTTTCAAAACACTTATGACGTAATGAAACTTTGTTTACTGAAATCACATGACTTTGGCAGTTTGATATGAAGCTTTGAAGCTTCATGAAGCAGTGTTTTGAAATCGCCCATCACTAGATATTATTGAATAAAGTCGTTATTTTGTTTTTTTGGCGCACAAAAATTATTTTCGTCGCTTCATAACATAAAGGTTGAACCACTGTAGTCACATGAACTGTTTTAAATATGTCTTTAGTACCTTTCTGGACATTTGAAAGTTTTAAATATCTTGCTGTCAATGGAGGCCTCACTGAGCCATTGGATTTCATCAAAAATATCTGATGAACGAAGGTCTTACGGCTGTGGAACGACATGAGGGTGAGTAATTAATGACAGAATGTTCAGGGTTTTTTTTCAACTAACCCTTTAAGAATCAACTTGGGGTATGGTGGCGTTGCAAGCCAAAAAGTTCTTGGATTAAGAATAAGAATATAATGAGAAAATGTATTTATTTAGTTAAATATTTCTTATTATAATTCTTAATAATTTTACATAATAATATTTTTTTTTATTTAAAATGTTATACTTTTTTCCAGGTTCAAGTCAAATTGTGAATATTAGATTTTCGGTGTGATCTTAGGACGGCGCTTTAAATTTCATCTAGGTAAGTCTGAAATCAAAGCTTTTCAGAGCAGCTAATGTTTAATACAGGTTGTTGGCTCAACTCTGCTTTTAATTTGCCTTCGATGCCCTTTTGTTGACGAAGGTAAACTGATGACAGTTTAGAAAAGCCAGCTCTCAGCCATGTGGAAAAGAGAAAAAAAAAGATGCGTTGACCCTTCCTAGATTGAATTTAGCACAAGGCTGGATAGCAGCAGTTGCAGACATGATGGATTATTGTAATGACCACCTCCACTGCCTTTTTGTCATGTTTAAATGGCAATAAATTTAAACAGAAAGTGCAAACCATGTGTTTGATGTGTAAGTAAAATGTACTTCATCAACCATGCGCATATTAAAGTATTGCTAAATTGCAAAATTGGGTAGGCTTATGTTTAATCTTTACTAATATTTATTCAATGTAGTTTCTAATGTTAAGTGAAAAACATAAAAATTGAAACCGTACAGTAGTCATTTCTACCTAACCTAATCTAATGTTGATTCAGTCATGTTAGATAATATATTAAACTTAAATAAAACCAGTTAATTTAGATATTACCACATTAAATATACATTTTTAAGTTACCTGACAAAACAAAAAATATTTTTTTACAGTGTCTTGTCAGGTTGTTTTTAACCATTGGACGAAAAAATAACTCTTCTATCACACTAATGAATATTGAAAGGGCCTACTGAGATAACTAAAGCATGAGGAAGAAATTAGATGTTCTTAAAAGGGTCTGATTGCTTTGAGTCAGCTTTAGTTTAGCTTTAACGCAGCTGTTTGCTGTTGGATGATTTTTCATGCGCTGAGTGTTGTGGATGAGAAGCTGATACCGAGCGTCTTTCTGTGAGAAGCACTGCATTTGCTGTCGTTTAAGAATCTCCTGGTCGATACGTTTGGGAGTGCAGAGGTATGAGTCTCTGCTGGCCTTATCTTCTGCCCTCCTCCCTCTTAACACCGGTGATTGAGTGCTGGATATTAGACCCTCAGGCCACCACATACACACATCACACTCTCGCTCACACACACACGCACAGACAAACACACACACACATCACACATATATTACCCAAGTTGAGACTGATGGCCAGTTCCCACATAACTCATGAGGACCTTGGAAAGAGGGAAAATCTGGTCTTGACACAATCAAAATAAAGTTTGTTATTAACCTCATTAAACTTCTGCAATTGAAACTCCATATGTGTGTGTGTGTGTGTGTGTGTGTGTGTGTGTGTGTGTGTGTGTGTGTGTGTGTGTGTGTGTGTGTGTGTGTGTGTGTGTGTGTGTGTGTGTGTTTATAAATATGTTATATTTATAAAATGTATAATAAATACAGTAAAGTCATATTTTTGTCTTATGAATGTTGTAGATTATCTATAAATAAAAGTAATGCAAACTGAGTTTATTTAATAAATCATTCAATAAAAATGAAATAAAGGTAGCACATAAAGTTTAAAGCTTTGCCATTGTATCAAGGCAAGATGACAGGAGGATGGAACAAAAGAGACAAGTTCATCTATTTGGTGATGGACAGAGTGCCCAGGCAGGGGCAAACAGTCTATAACAGCATGTAAATGAAGTAGCCTGTGCCAACACACCAGCGCTGTCTCTTTATCATGAATAAATATTGGTGGTTCTCACCATCCAACTTGGGTGCTTGCTGTCTGACAAAGCCTTGTGCAACACCACATTCCATACATCCTGTTGCTACATTGGATGTCTTTATAAAGGTGGAAAAACCCTGTGACCGCTTTATCAAAGAACAGGTTTGGTGGTCAACACAAAGTCATTAACCTTTGACCCTAATGAATTTTAGGCTAGAGGAACACTACCTGACCAACTGATAATTGTTTGGGAAAGAGATTCCCAGGAGCTTGAAATATTGTTAGTTATTTATTAGGTTTTATCTTTATATATATGTGTGTGAGTGTGCGTGTGTGTATATATATATATATATATATATATATATATATATATATATATATATATATATATATATATATATATATATATATATATATAATAAAAAAGTGACAGTTAGACATTTTTGATGTTACAAATGATTTCTATTTCAAATATCAAAACATATTTTTTCTATTCATCAAAGAATCGTTTATTCATGGAATACATTTCTTATTCTGGATTTTTTTTTCTGGAATTAATGCTTATACTTTTGGGTATGCTTATGCAGTCCATTGTAACATTTATAAATATTAATTTTATATTTTAATGAAATTTTTTAGGGGTACAAGTGCATGGCGCTGAAACACTATTGTAATTGTTAAAATTTCCAAGGATCATCATTCTTCCCTAAAAGTGATCAGGCATACCAAACCGTAAGTCATAGAGACTTGAAACTTTGAGAGCTGGTAGTAGTCACACCATCTACAAAGTCGCCAAGACTCGCCACATTTGGCCTGACGGGGGCGCTACAGCGATCAAAAGTATGAAATGGCTCATCACTCCTGAAGGCGTATAGGCTCAAGTGTCTTATATCGCTGGAATCCTTGGCTCAAGATGGACAAAATGTATGGACAATATTTTAGGTATTTTGGATTCTTTAAAAAACTAATTTTGCAAACTAGTCCTAGGTTTTTGACCCGATCGGATTTTCTGGAGATTTTCTGGAGTTAGTTGAAATTTTTATTCACGGTCACTAAGGGCCGCCGAGACGTTTGAAGTGGGTGGAGTCACTTTTAGTAAAATGGCTATAACTTGTGAACGGAATGAGATATTTTCACCAAACTCAGCGCACCTATGTAAGAGCTCATTCTGTGGTTGCGTGAAAAAGGACGTGGCGACTGGCCACTTGGTGGAGCTATAACATGGATTTTTTTTTAAATGGCTATAACGATGCAACCTGAAGTCTGATTGACTTGACAATTGGCATGCGGTCTCTTTATCCAAGGTGCTAAACCTGCCTTTGAGGACATTCGCGTATTTTGGAAAACACGGCCGGTGGCGGCCAATGAATTTGAGCACCTATCGGACAAGGTTAATGGTGGCCGATCGGAACTAAACTCGCTGGGCCTGTTTGATTCACGGCCCTAGAGGCCTGTGAGAAATTCGAAAGAAATCGGCAACCTTTGTGTTTTTCCTGTGCGCCAAGGATTGTATATCACACAATTTTTTGTTTACACCCACGACATTCTTACGTGGTAGAATTCCTCATTCTGAGCAACTTTGTCTCTAGGACCGCCACTGTCCATCGAATTGTTCATTAAATATTAGAGATTATTTCAAAAACCAACTTTGGCAAACTAATCCTCCGCCTCAATAATGGTTAAAAAGCTGTGTAAACCATACATTTCCTATGGTAAATTGCCTGTATTGGCTGTAAATGGTCTTTTCTATCTATCTATCTTGAGATGGTTACCGGCTTGCTAATTAAAACATTATACCTTTTTACGCATGTGCTTAAAGACCTTAAATCGTTTGAACCCCGATAATTGCTGCTCGCAGCAATATTTATTTATTTATTTTTTACTTGTACAATATAGACATTATGTAAACTAACATTGTTGGTTCGCCACTTGACGTCCAACATAAAATCTGTGTCCTGATGCAAAACTAGTTGAGAACCGCTGCACTATAACAATATCCTCTGTTATATGGCTTGGCAATGCAAAATCTTTTAAAATAAAGAGGCAACAGACTAGTGCAGCCCTTTAAGGAGTAGCAAGATTGCTAAATGTGACCTAAACAGGCAGCCATCTCCAGACCTGATTTGAAGGAGTGTCTCCAGTGACAGAACGCTGTCTCCTTCATGCTCTGCTATAAATGGTTCCACTGTCGGGGAGAATGGGTGGAATAAACTTCACTCTCCAATCCCCTGGCCCATTTAAACAGCAGATGAAAAGGTGGAGGGACAGGCAATACATGTTACTCCTCTTTCATTCGCCGCTCGGCAGCTGATAAACAAAACAGCGAATATCCAGTGCATTTTTAGACAGCCGCTTTTCACCTGTCACTCCACATAAAGAGACAAGCTGGGATTTTCACATGCCACTTTCTCTATTGCTGTCATTCACACAGCAGCCTGCCAAATGAGGCTGTATTTATCATCTTGCGAGGCCTCTCTCTTTCTCACTTTCTCTCTCTCTCTCAATGTCTCCAATGGCATAGTGACACAAGATTAATTCCAGTCAGCTGCTGAAAATAATTATTGCATTATGGGAACAGTGATCATTATTTAGAACATGATTAAATATGTCTGCATCTATTGACTCGAGACCCTGTGATTTATGTATTTATTTAGTCAATAGTCTAATGTAAATTATGTAATTAATTATAGATAGTGGTGTCGGGTGGTTGATGAGAGGAACCAGGCGTGCCGCTTTGTGATGCTCGTTCTGACAGATGTGAGAGGTGGTTTCGGAGCAGTTCAGGGAATTCTTTGGCCCCCAGATCTATTTCTTTATCTGTCCTACCTCCTCTCTGTATATATGCTCTACATCTCTCTCTTTCACAGCTGCCATTACAACTGATATACTTCTGACAATCAACTTGCTCATCATTCATTCTTCAAACTGAGATTAGTGTAGGGCACAGTTTAGCTCCCTGAACAGTGTAACAAGACGAGGCTGTGGGATGGAGAAACGGGCTGAGTGTCAAAAGGGACTTATTCTCATTTGCAGCTGGGTAAAAATTAATGTTTTTCAAATGAAGCTAGATGAACATGAGTAGATCAAGCTGTTCTGGGAGCTTTTTTTCTCTGGTGTTTGATCTGAAATGTAGAAAATATGTGTTTTTGAAGGCTGTCACCATGAACATTTAAAGGTGGAATTTAACTAAGGGGATCATTTTTACTTAATGTCTTTAAGCACATGAGATTAAGTCATATTCTATAAAATGGAATACTTACATATTTCTGAACACATCAAAAAAAAAAATAATAATAATTATATATATAGCTTGTTGGTCTAACTTAATAAAATTATGTGACCTATTTCCACACAGTTGAACTGATTTATTTGAACTTAAACTAGTTTAATTGTACTGATGAGTAAAACTCAATCTAATTTAATGAAATCACACCAGTTTCATTTGAGGTATACTGTGAATGTAACATAATTCATTCTTGTTGATCCAACCAAGTGCTATTTATGTTCAGTTATTTCACTTTAATGGCAATGAAAAGGACTTGATGATTGCCATTAAAGTGAAATTACTGAACCTAAACTAAGGATAAGGATAAAAACGCACATTTTAGAGAAAATTGCAGATGGCACTTAGAGGCTTTTGCATCTGAAGTCATATATATATATATATATATATATATATATATATATATATATATATATATATATATATATATATATATATATATATATATATATATATATATATATATATATATATATTGTAACTAGTAATATATTATATTATAGTAATATTGATAATTGATAACTACATGTACTTACTACAGGGTTAAGGTTAAGGTTAGGCTATGGTTTAGGTTTAATTACTTGTAATTATGCATAATTTTCTGTTACTACTACACTCTAAAAAATGTTTGGTTAAAAACAACCCAAGTTGGCTTGAAAATGGACAAACCCAGCAATTGGGTTGTTTTAACCCAGTGGTTGGGTTAAATGTTTGCCCAACCTGCTGGGTAGTTTTATTTAACCCAACTACTGATTAAAAATGACTATATGGCTAGCTTAAAATGAATCCAAAATTCGAGAAATTGGTGAGAAATTAAAAATCAGACACATAATTACTAGAGGCAACAATAATAATCAAAAGGAGTACATTTATTAATAAGCAATTTAATAAATGTTTATTGTTTATTATTCATTATCTTAAATGAAGGATATGTTTAACAAATGAGCATTTATTAATATGTTTAATAAATGCTCATTTATTAAACATATTAATAAATGTTAATTTCCAGCATATTTTGGGTTCATTTTCAGCAAGCAATACAGTATTTTTATACAACAGTTGAGTTAAATAAAACTACCCAACACGTTGGGCAAACATTTAACCCAACCACTGGGTTAAAACAACCCAACTGCTGGGTTTGTCCATTTTCAACCCAACTTGGTTTGTTTTTAACCCAGCATTTTTTAGAGTGTATAAGTACATTTAACATGTATAGGCCACCTTAAAATGAAGTGTTACCTTCCATTTCTTTACATTAGTCAACATGAACTAACATTGTGAAATACTTCGAAAGCATTTCTTAATCTTAGTTTATGCTGATTTGAACATTAACTAATACATTATCAACCTCAAAAGTTAAATTGAATTTAAAAGTCAAATTAAACCTATTGCTTCCCTGTTAATTTTCTGAAAGCATATATTTATATTAGGCTACTTTATATTTTTAAATAATAATAATAATAATAAAATAACTCAAAATGGAAAAGGCACCCATTTCACAGAAAGGCCCAGAAGGATGACTGATTTGTTTACTCCCCCTGAAGAAAATCGTTCTCCTCTGCACCGCCCTATTTCCCCTCTCCCTGTGGAGCGCTTCATGACTACCTCCCTCCCAGAAGGATCATTCGGTCATCCGCCAGTCTCACTGGGACATCGGGGGTCACGTAGTGTCCCTTGTCATGCCCGAGTGAAGTGATTTCCATTTTAATGTCACACTTCTAATCTCTCAAAGATGCAATGTACAAGACACAAAGGCTTTAAGTGGTCTTCATATATCACTCATTCCCTACGCTTTCGCTCATGTAATCATCACGATTGCTCTCCATATCTCAACATCTGCCTTCTGAGGTGCAATAAGAGTCCTGCCCGGCCATGGCTTACAGCATCAGAGCAGGCTGAAATTTGTAGGACATCTTCCAGTCCCCCCCGTCGCACGTGTTTCATGCCACAAGGGGACCGAAAGAAGTGAACCCCATCCATTTAGCTGTGTCAATATTCTGCTCGTTTGGGATTCCTTTAATGGATCCATATATGGCTAAGATGTTATTCACTGACCCTAATGATAATGACACCCTGACTGCAATAATCATAAAAAGTTTGCCAATAAAAACTGCATTTTATATGCTTTGTATTTAATATGCTGAAGGGGGAAAAAGCAACACTACCCAGAATTCAAACAAAAAAGGTCTCGAATGAATCATCCCCGTAAAACCTGAAATGCATCTTCATCTCCTATCGTATCAAAAAGCAATCTAAGATTATATGCAGAGTATATGTTTGCAGTAAAGCCAGCGTAGTAGAAAAGCACCACAAGCCCATCTGGAGTACGATCAAGCTGTGTGGCTATACACACTGTGTCCGGGTGACTGCTCATCTGGCACAAGGCACACCATCATTTTTCCCTGTCACGAATGGAAAGGGGGAGGAATTTGTGGAGGAACCCCACCGTGGAATGTTTATATTTCATAAACAAAATGATGTTTTCACCATTGGCTGGGACGGGTGGTTCCAGTTGCTGAATTTCTCCTATGCCTGACGCAGATTATTAATGCGCTCGAGTAACTGTTAATTTCACTTTGGGGGAATGATTTATGGGCAGGCTAAGAAGAGAGGCATAATCTAATTGAGATCAGAATAGCTGTTTCTCCTGTAGTCACGGCAGACCCATCCAGATGGGGCACTATGATTAATGCCTAATGAGCAAATAATCCATGAAATTAATATAAAACCATTTTTTAACAACACGGCTCACTTTAGGAGGGAATAAATAAATAAATTGAGACAGAAGTGTTTCTTTCTTCTTTGTGTGTGAGTGCTTGTAATCAAACCGTGGAAAAGGTTCTCATTCGGATAAGAGATTAGATTGTTTGCTCGCCTGATTTACAAAAAATATAAATAAATAACGAGAAAAGTGAGATTTGATGGTAGGGTGGACCCAAAATGCGACGGCTGGAACAATTACATACCCATTTAAATATCAGAATGCCAAACATTATCACAGCCAACTAGAAAATAATCAAAACAAAATTACTGGTGGTGAAACAAATTATTTTGTGTGAATGTCTGCCAGTGGCTGTGTGTGAATTGAAAAAGACAATTGACATGGCACCAGGGTTTTAACTTGAAAATGGATCCAATTACATTAGACAGAGGTTTCAGATTAAAAATGTGCGGATAATATGCAATAAAAGGGCACAGATAAAAGGTTTATCAAAGTTAAAATGTTGAATACAGTCTGCAGAATTAAACTTAAAACCAACTGTGACGCATTCGATTGCACTTTAAATGATTTATATTTATTGAAAAGGGGTATTATAATGAAGGAACGGATCCTGCATCAGAAATATCTGATGCTTGTGTCAGAAAGATCCATATTAATAAATGCTGACACCTTTCTTAGCCATTGTCCGTATTGATTTTTCATGATGGTTTCATTTGAGCACTATAACATACTTTAGCAGTAACTTTCACTGGGCAGCTTGACCAAAAATCATTGAAAGTCCCTTTTTAATGCTTCATTACTGAAATGGGCTGCTCACATCATTCAGCCGAGTTGCTAATGAGGTGAAGTGTGAATTTAGGTCGACAAAAAAGACCTCCTTATGCAATTACGTCAAGTTATTTATTTGCCTAACGGCAGTTTAACCCATGCTGACTGGCACTGTTTACATTTCATATACAGTTTTTCCCATTTATACAGCTAGATTGTTGCTTTTTAGGACTGTGAGGTGTGTGGTTTTCAGTCTAATTTGATTTTCATCATTTAATTTTGTAGTTCAGTTTGTGATATTCTCTAAAAATGAACAAACACATTGGATTTGATTACATTTTTGCATTTAATCATACAATCTTTTGCATAATTAAATGTAAATAGTGATTTAATTGTAACATTTAATTTGTAAATTAATAAATATATGAATAATATTACCCACCTGTATAAGTCTGAAACACCATATTATTTTATTCAGGTGAGCAGCGTACAGAGAAGAATTCACTTTAAGAGCAGGGCTGCACTTCCCATTCTATAAACACTAAGAATTAGATTGGACACACTTTAACTCATTGGCTGTAAATTGGTGAGACTTTTGAGGTCACCAGATTTTACTGAGCTATTATAATGTGGCGGTGAGTGACCTCTTCAAGAAACATACATACAACAAGACAACTAGCCTGTTGCATTGTTGAGGGTGAGGAGCTGTACAACACTGCACATATTGTTCAGAACAGAAAACTGAATTATTAAAACACTTTATCACTTTCAGGGTCAAATATATTGAGCCTGCCTGGATGTATGTGGGTGGAAGCAGAGATTGATTGTCTTTTTCACAGTGGTTTTACATTTCTGCATGCCCTTAAGTGTGTTCCCTGTCTCTTATTGGGTGCTGAAAGGATTCTGTCAGATAAATACCAGGAAGGATTTTATGTCCTGATTCAGTAATTGTGCATGAACCTGCTGAAAATGTTGCTGTTAATATAGCAATATGTAAAATAATCAACAGTTTCAGTGGATTGTTGATTGTTACAAGAAAAAGGGATTGGACTGGTCTCATCTGCTTCCATTTATTTTAGCTGTATGTTATAGCAAACTCTTGTTATCATATTATTTAATTTATTATCATAATCATAAACACAATGGGTCGTCCCGTTATTTACCTATAGCAGCAAATGAATCGGAAGTGCCCACACAATTACAAAAAAAAGCTTACTTCCACATTGCAACATGAGGTGAATACAAGTATCCTGAGATCCTTCACAAGAGTTTCTGTAAAATCTGTTTTTAGTGCTGGCCATGTTTACGTAATCTGTTCATTTGTTTACAATTTAAAATTCTTCACTATGTTAATGGTTACCTCATTACTGATCTTCAATCTCTAGATCTACCCAGTACATCAGCATTGCTCTCCTCACTCTCATATCAGCCTCTGGAATTAAGTTGAGAGCCATAAACTCGACTGCCATAAAAGAGGTTAAACAAATAAAAGCCAATTTGCCTGTTTCCAAGAAAATAAAGTAAATGCACATTCCAGAACATACTTGACAAGATTGATCTGCTGGCTTGTGAATTTGTTTATGCCTTTTATTTTCATTTTGGGGTGTGCCTACTGGCCACATCATGTAAACTTTCAATTTTCATTTCAATTTAATGATGATGGTTTAGTTAAAGTTTTTACCCATTTTATATTATTATATTATATTATATTATATTATATTATATTATATTATATTATATTATATTATATTATATTATATTATATTATATTATATTATATTATATTATATTATATTATATTATATTATATTATATATTTCTCTATGGGCATGTAAAGTCTTGGCTACTTGGGTGGGGAGTGGATCAGGGCTCTTGTAACAGCAGGAGCTGCTATGAGACAAATTGCTACAAATTGTGAATTTTCCATTTTAGAGGATTACAAAGAGGCCCCGTTGAGCTGCTCTCTACAGCACACACACACAAGAGCAGCAGGAAACCAGAGCAAAGCTTAATGAACAATGAAGCTGAGGGAATTATCTGAGTGACAGCCAGCGTCTTTTCAGTATGAGATCTCAAGAAAACTCTTAAGTTACTGATCCGTCTTAAGAGCAAAAGTGCTGTTTAGGAGAATTTATTTGATCAACATTTGTTTTTCAAAAAAAAAAAAAAAAAAAAAAAAATTGCCATGAAATATTTTAATTATTTATTTTTATATATTTAATTAAAAAAATATAATTACTTTAAATATTTTTTTTTTATTATTATTTTGTTGTTTAGAGGTTTTTATACAAACTCTTTCAGTTGCACTTTCTTGTGGTTTCACAGCTAAGGTCCAGATCTAAAACAGTAAATAAACTAATAACTGATTTATGAACCTGCTCTGGTCTGATTTTTCAAACATGCTTGTGCTTTGGTCCTGAGAAGGTTAATATTTACTCTCACAGTTGTCCCAGAGGCCTTCAAGACCTGGTCTTGCTTGAGAACAGACACAACTTGTGTTGTCTACAAGTGAGAGGTGAGAGAGAGGCAAGACCCAGGAGAGCTTGATTTATGGTCATGCTCACTAGAAAACGTCTTTTATGTACCTAATCCTGCCTGGGAAAGTTGGTATACATGATAGAAAGTTGTCAGTTCCCCGCAGATAGAGTGAGGAAAACAAGGCTCAAATTGTTCTTTTTTTCTCCTTGTCAATTTGCTCCCGGGCTATAATGCTATTTTCCCATGCTCGCCAAGGCCCTGTCGTTTGTTTAGCAATGTTGCAATTGGGTGTTAATGCCTCTTTAGTTATGTCACCCCTGTCTGTTGAGGAGCAGGAGAGGCGCCTTTGCTTTTCCTCTCTCAATCCTGGACTGTTTCAGACCAGGGAAATTAAGACAGTGTCACTGTGAGGTCAGAAAGTGACAGTGCAGGAATCTAATGTTCTTTACGCCGTGACTGGGAAGAATCTGACATATCCCGTGTGGCAGCTGCTCTGTTCCACCATGTAAGTGACCGGCACTTCAGGACATTTATTATTGCTTTTGTATTATTATTAATTGTACATATTACACTACTGATCAAATAATTAAATGTGACATCAAATATTATTTTATAATTTTACCTGTATATTATCATAAAGCAGTCCATTACTATGTACAGAAAAAAATCAACAAGACAAACACTTAAACAATATTAATACTGAAGACCTGAGGACATTTTCACTTAAATTCATAACTGAGGCGCAAAATGGCACTAGTTGCTTTTATACACTGAAAAAAAAAAACTGGTGTAGAAACAATTTTCATTATGAAATTTCTATTAAAGTAAGTAACACAGTAAGTAACACATCAAATTAAATGTAACATTTTGAAGTAGAAAGATTAAAATAGTATAGTTCCAATGTTCCAACTATTCCAATTTCAATTAATTAAGGTTGAGATTTTGTGTGTTTCATATGGAAATGTATGATATATATATATATATATTTTTAAATTAAATGTAAGCATGAACCACCCCTTAACTTAACCATCAGTGGAGCATAGCAGATCGTACAAAAATGTTTGAATATGTTTGTACACTGTAAAAAAAAATATTTATTGTTTCAACTTAAAAAAAGTAAGTGTTCATGCTGCCTTAAAATTTAAAGTTTAGTCAAAATATCAAATATCCAAGCCATCATTTAGTACAACTTCACATTTCAAGTTAACTAAACTTAAAATTTTAAAGCAGCATGAACACTTACTTTTTTAAGTTGAAACAACTTTTCTTTTACTTTTCTGAATTAATACAAATTGGCTATAAGTTCACTTTTACTTAGAAAAATACTTAGGAATTGCCACAAGAGTGTGTTTGTCTGTTATACAGTGGACAACAACGAATATTAAGAATTATCATACTGCTAGATGGTGCGTTTGACCATTCACAAAAAAGTAACCTATTTCAGAGGTCCATGTAATAAGTCAAATAAGTCCAAAATCAACCACTGAGTTCAGTTAAGTGAATGTCTACTTTTGAGCTCTAAATTATGGTGCTACAGGAACAGGAATGTTCATTTATAATCTATGCCTTTTGTTTGCTCAGAAGCTTTGACACTGCCTTTCCAGTCTAAACTTTTGACCCCTGGTCACTGTGGTACAGCTGATGGTGTTTGAGGAGAACGTAATGGGGCTCATTTTAGATGGAATCATTCCAAGTGTAAACAATGATTCTGATGCCTCATCCAGATTCTCCTCACACACTTAGATGAAGGAGATCCTGGCCTCATTACTGCAGCCAGTGTGACGATCATGTCCAGAGCCAGGGGGACTTGACATTTTGCCCTCTTCCATGAGGAGAACTTCTTACTGTTGTCTTTACTATAGAAGTCGTTCAGCCAGTATTTCTGGTGCATTAGATAACCGATTTACTTGATGATAGATGATTTGCACGTTCAAAAAGCATATACAGTATTAAGTTTCTTACCGCGGTTTCCCATATATTTTTGTTAATTTACCTTCAACTCATTTAACACTCTGGTGTTGTTCGGTCATTTTATGTTTGGACATATTATAAATCGCTACTTCATTGGAATGGTACGAAACTCTGCAACTTTTATGGCATTCGCAAAAAAAAAAAAAAAAAAAAAAAAAGTGGACTTTATTCAAAAAATCTAAACATTCGTAAAAAAAAAAAGTCACACTTGTTTTGTTTGCAGTCAAAAATGACTGTCATATGAAATGAATTGGAAATAGCCAAAAATACGCGAATACAAGATTTTTTTGTGTGTACAATATGTAAATCAGCCACAATGCAGAAAAAATTTAACAGTAATGAAGGGGTGACACTCTAAAACATCAAGAGTGCGAAATTGACACAGTTTGACTGGTAAAATGAATGCAAAAACTGACACTTCAAATCAACATTTAAAAAAAATCTAAACCTTGACAAAAAGTAGTCTTTGAGAATGTCAAAATATATATCCAAATCCACAACTTAACAAAAATAAGTATTTATGTATAACAACTAATATAGATTCCTATAAATAGAGAGCTACTGTTTATAGCAATCTAGTGGCTACACCATGGCATTACAAATGTTTTTCTTTTTTTATTCCCACCAGCACTAATCTGCCCTCAAAAATTGGATCTTAAAGGCATTTAAATACATAAAATACAGTATTTTTTTTTTAGTAATAGAAAAAAAAAATTTAATGGATAAAAAATGTATCATAAATATTGCATAAATATTAATTAGTACCATAAAATTCTCTCAAAATGCAAAATAAAAAAGGAAAAATATTATTGAACAAAAATATATTACATTGTTTTTACTGAAAATAAAAAAAAGTTACGTTTCAGGTGTTCAGTCACTTTTGACCGTGAACAACACAAGTGTGACCCCCAAATGAACAATATGGTTAAAATACTGTATATTTATCTACTTTGATTTTATATCCAAAAAGCAATACATGTGCATGAACCTCTTCAATCCAAACAATGGCTTTCACTGAAATGTCTTTCTTTTTACCTTGTTTGAATTGTCCGTTTGACCTTGCAATCTCCATTGCAAACCAGCAATGTCTATTTCAGCAGGAACCCACGGTTTGTGTTTATTTTATTGACTGGCCACAGACCAGAGTTGTACCTCCTTAGAGTTAAATGGGTTTTCATTTTTTATTGGCAGGCCACTGACAGAGGTGTTTTATTGAAGCTCTTTAGAGTTTAACAGCTCGGGGCATCAATGTGTGCTAAAGAGATGCCTATAAAATCAAACAAAATGAAGTAAAATAAAAATGAGATGAGAAACACCTCAAACGTAATGGGAAGTAAAAAATTAGAACCATTAACCTCAGGTGATTAAATGGTAGCAATGGTCTGTTTAGTTTTATCACTTCAACATGCTCAAGCATCATTTTGTCATAGATCTCACTGGTTCACATGCTGTTTCAAAATGATCTGCTTCAGAGTATTAGCAAACAAACTTGATGCGCACAACACTGTCTAAGTCCATTCAAATACGAAGCCAGTGGATAAACATTTCTCTGAAAGGGTTATTGACCACACAAAGCAACTAATCTGAATAGGTTGTAAGTGCCCAAAACATAATCTTTTAGTTTTCAAGAAGAGCATTTATATACTGCTTCCAATATTCAGTGACAGCAATAGTGACAAATATATCCATGAAAAATAAAGAGGCATGAATAGGATCATAGCCTGCTGAACTTGAGGTCTCGTCATTATTGATTATGGAAATATGCCTGACTATGACCTAGGTATTTTATCAGCCTTAAGCATTGATTAAATGCACACCAAAACATCTTTGGCAGTAAAATCATGAGTCCATTCAATTAGTGGCCCTCCTATCTTAAATTCTTCCTCTTTAAAAGCATTTCATTCTTTTTTCTTTGTATTTACTCCATTGTCCAAATATTAAATTAAGCTCGGGCCATACTGATGGCGAATGACCTCTTGTGGAACATTTGACCTCCGACTTTTGACAGAGAGGATCGTCTGGGGCTCTGGTCATGTGGTGAATCAGAGGCGAGAGGTCAGAGCAATGCACTTAAGTTCTTCTCTGCCCGTCTTCCTCCATGCGCTCACATGAGGCTACAGCCTCAGATTTGGCATTCAGATCAATAGATTCTCAAAGATTGACTTCATAAGTAGGTCATAAGAAGCATTTTAGATATTAGCGCCGGTCAGTAAGAGGCTGCGTAGAGTTCATGCTCTGGTCTCTCACTTAAGCTCTCACCCTAGCAATAAAAACTGAGAAACATAAACATGAATCATCTAAATTCAATAGGCAGAAAAAGAAAGAAAAAGGCTAGATAATAGTCTCCAACAACAGATGATAGACAGTTAAACAACTGAGTTTTTGAGCTGAAGTACTTTCATTTGTTTGTTTGATTGTTTGGGTTCTTGTTTTGGTTAGGGCTTTGCTTTTTTGCTTTACTTTGCTGTTTTTGAGTTAATTTTTTGTTTGTTTTGTTCATTTTGCTTTGTTTTTTTCTTTTTTTTTTCTTTGCTTTGTTGATGTTTTGCTGTGCTTGTTTTTGCTTTTCTTTGATTTGATTATTTTTTATTGTTTATTGATTTGTTTATTGTTGTGGTTGTTAATGGTTTGTTTCTGAAAGTTTACAGATTTAGTTTTACTTTTAAAAAAAATTGAGTCGTTTCATTCTTCATCACTGAAATTGTGCAATGAAATTCGTCATTATTTAAATTGTGTCTGATGTTAGGTTAATATTAAAACAAAAACAACAACAAACAAACCTAAACAAAAACCCAAACAAACAAATGAAAATACTTTAATTTAAAAACTCTAACTGTCTATCATCTGTTGTTAATATTAAGCCTATATTTAATACTTTTTTATATCGCAAGTTATTAATAAATTTATATTAATATTATTTTCTCAATCAAATATTTAGTGTCGACTAGAGGATGTATGTTTTAGTGGGCAGGTTTGAGTTTCCCACAGCAGTGTTTCTACAACGATAACACATCGCAGTATCATGACCTAATCTAGTACATATCACTTTGAACCACTATAGCAAAAAATATGAAAGACATCACTTCAGACAAATGACAGAAAGATACGCCCGAGCTCATCAATGAAATTCAAGCTGCGAGTTAGTTTAAAATTCCATATTTCAAGAACCGAGCACGCGGGGCAGAAGAATACCACCCAGAGCTGCGGGATAATATCATTTCCATGTTCACTTTTTCATCATTTTTCATCAGACCCAATATTTAATGCTGTTAGCCATAACGCACCGGCGGTCACAATGAAAAGCTTGTCAATGGCCGCATGTGTCAGACACACAGCCGCTATTGAGTGAGCTGTCTCTGTAATGGAGTGACGAGTCTGGGGAGAGACACCCCCTGAAACACATTTGGGTAATATGCCAGGGCAGTTCCTGTTTATCATGTGATTCATTCACGAACGGGCGCGGTACATTATGTACATAATTCACTGCTTACATTTGTCAAAACATGGGTTTGTATGAGAGCTAATGATCCGCATTAAATTAATGACACCATAAAGGAGAAAAATCCACTGTTCACGCAGGCATGACAGGATCCACTGGCCCTGCTAAAGCATTAAACTTATAAGGGGGTAATCAGGCCCTGAAAACACAACATTCAGCCAAACACAACACTGCAAACGGCGTGGGGAATGTACCGTACTCACTATACAATTTGCGGTTCATAAAACATTTTTCTAGCCGCTAACCTCCTCGCGTTTTCTGCCGGTTTCCCCTGAGACGTCCAAGTCAAAAAAGTACATATATATAAATATATATTAAGGTACTTTATAGCTACACTTGAACTATGACATTAATACATTTTTATATTATTATGAAAAATTATTATAAATCATTATATGTAATTAATTAATTATAATTTAAATAATTATAATTTTAATATATTTGTAAACATGATGTAGCTATGTCTATATAGCCTATTTAAAAAATACAAATATAACATATATACACATACATGTGTGTGTGTGTGTGTGTGTGTGTGTGTGTGTGTATGTGTGTGTGTGTGTGTGTGTGTGTGTGTGTGTGTGTTTGTGTGTATGTATGTGTGTGTGTGTGTGTGTGTGTGTGTGTATATATATATATATATATATATATATATATATATATATATATATATATATATATATATATATATATATATATATAGACATTCGAATAAAAAATTATACACTAGATATAATTTTTGATATATTTTAGTGGGTGCAGGTCCTTACTATGAACTACTACAGTTAATTTATGTAAGTGATGATAGCAAAATAAAGTAAACTCTGACATATTATACCCAAAAATTCTTCATACAGTGGACTACCAGTAAAATTGATAAAAATTTGGTACCCAAAATTATTCAGACACTTTGACCTGACCATGTTTTGATTAAGGGTTATCTGACATAATTATAATTAATATTTTCTGACAGTTTAACTCTGAGATCTTGTCATATTTTATCACAATTTTTTTAAACTATAGCGAATAAACTGTGATAATATCTGAATAAAGTTTGATTTGACTATATATATATATATATATATATATATATATATATATATATATATATATATATATATATATATATATATATATATATAATACAAAATATAATCACCTAAGTAATCTTACTATTTCTCCCCATACTCACTTTTGATCAAACCTTTAGAGCTGGATGACACCTGGCTTCAACTCTGTGTCCTCCAATAGCAGGAAGTACACTATCAGCTGATTCCTGCTCTACCCATAATCCTCCCTCTCTCTCCTGCTCAATGTCAGTATAGCTGAATGATACGAGACGTGACAGAGCTTGTCCACTACTTTAATTTCATTAAAAGATATAATACATTCAGGGTGCACTTTATCACCTTTTTATTGTCTTTTTAATTCATCGCACTGGTCCTCTTTGTGTCGGCCATAACTTTTCTCCCGGCGAGGGAGGGCTACGCATCTTGCCACACAATACAGCCCTAAATGCATGTATAATAAGGCTTTGATTTCAGTGGCATGCTGGGTCTCCTCAGCCAGCCAGGGAGAAATCTATTACTCCGCTGCCATTTTCCTAAGTGTTTGTACCCTACCATGACCCTGCTACTTTATCTGTTGGTTTTTATTTTCAGAGTGCATGCTGTCCATATGTTACTCTAATAGTTGCTATAATTCTTGGCCAATAGGGCTCATGTTTTATTGGAGTGAGTAAAAAAAGAAGACCAAAAAAAAAGGAAAAAGGACAAGGCAAGAATACATTTTAATAATAAAAAAAACCTCTTTAGCAATACACTAATGGGCTGACATTGATGTATTTGCATAGAGATGAATTATACAGGCCTGGCTTGACGTGACTTTTAAAATATGATTGAGGAGGTTATTATTGCTGCACTATGCTACGTGTTAGCAGGTTATTTTAGCATGGCTAGTACTAATAAAATGCAGGGCTCAGGACTTGGCCGATGAGGGCAGTTTATTCATGGCCTGAGCCGTCTTTTGGAGGTGCTCATTTTGTCATTATTCTCCCTTAGACCCACACCACCGTAAGCATTAAATAAAATGCCAACAGCTTGCTTTATGGTTTTTGAATAAAAGCACAAAAAACTAAGCAGCTTTTTTGACTATGAGAATAATAAGAAATATTTCTTGAGCACCAAATCAGCATTAAAATGATTTCTGACGGATCATTTGACTGCTGAAAATGTAAAGCTTTGCCATCACAGGAATAAATGACATTTAAAAGTCTTTATTTTATATGTAATAGTTCACAATATTACAGTTTATACAGTATTTTGATCAAATAAATGCAGCCTTGGTGAGCTTTCTTTCAAAAACATTAAAGGTGCCCTAGAACTTTTTTTAAAAGATGTAATATAAGCCTAAGGTGTCCCCTGAATGTGTCTGTGAAGTTTCAGCTCAAAATACCCCATAGATTTTTTTAAATTCATTTTTATAACTGCCTATTTTGGGGCATAATTAGAAATGAGCCGATTCAGGGTGTGTGGCCCTTTAAATCTCGTGCTCCATGCCCCAAGAGCTCACGCTTGCCTTAAACAACATAAAAAAAGTTCAAACAGCTAATATAACCCTCAAAATGGATCTTTACAAAGTGTTCGTCATGCAGCATGTCTAATCGCGTAAGTACAGTGTTTATTTTGATGTTTACATTTGATTCTGAATGAATTTGAGGCTATGCTCAGTGGCTACCGGCTAATGCTACACTGTTGGAGAGATTTATAAAAAATGAAGTTGTGTTTATGAATTATACAGACTGCAAGTGTTTAAAAATGAAAATAGCGACGCCTCTTGTCTCCGTAAATACAGTAAGAAACGATGGTAACTTTAACCACATTTAACAGTATTAGCAACATGCTAATGAAACATTTAGAAAGACAGTTTACAAATATCACTAGAAATATCATGTTATCATGAATCATGTCAGTTATTATTGCTCCATCTGCCATTTTTTGCTATTGTTCTTGCTTGCTTACCTAGTCTGTTGATTCAGCTCTGCACAGATCCAGATGTTCTGCCCTTGTCTAATGCCTTTCATAATGTTGGGAATATGGGCTGGCATATGCAAATATTGGGGGCGTACACCCCGAATACATAACAGTCGGTGTTATGTTGAGATTCGCCTGTTCTTTGGAGGTCTTTTAAACAAATGAGATTTATATAAGAAGGAGGAAACAATGGAGTTTGAGACTCACTGTATGTCATTTCCATGTACTGAACTCTTGTTATTTAACTATGCCGAGGTAAATTCAATTTTTGAATCTAGGGCATAAAATAAAGTAAATAAAATAAAATAAAGGTTCTTTATTGACTTCTGGTTCCATGAAGAACCAGAAGAAGGGATAGTTCACACAAAAATAAAAATTCTACTCTAATTCTAAGACTATGGAAGTCAATGGGGTCCATCAAATGTTTGGTTATACTGACATTTTTCAAAATATCTTCTTTTGTGTTCAGCAGAAGAAAGAAATTCATACAGGTTTAGAACAACTTGAGGGTGAGTAAATGATGACACAAACAAACAAACAACAACAACAAAAAGGTTCTTTTAAGACCTAATCACAAATTCTTTGGGGTACCAAAAATGGTTCTTCTGTGTCATAACTGTAAAAAAAAAACTCTTCTTGGAACCTTTATTTTTAAGAATTTATGAGAAAATTAATAATAGAAATAGAAATTACGTTTCACTATACTGCTTGAAACAAAACCGGTTCCATTTTTCCACAGTGTACGAGTCCTTCCATCAGATTAGTTTAAATGTGCTTATCTTCGGTTGTTTACCACCATCTGATTGTGAATCCAGATTTGTTTGTAAGCCACTGCAACTAAAGGCTTTGACAGATTATGAGAACATCATTAGACAAGATTACAGGAGATTATAAACACTAGTGTGTGTTCATACCACCCAGGATGCCCCCCGAAACATCAGCTCCTGGAGAACAATACAAATATACTCAAGAGACCACACATCAACCTCAAACCCAAACCTCCACAATCACCTGTGCCTCTAGGATTACTTAAAAATAGCAATAATTAACCAAGCAGTTACCCAGCTAACAAATAAAATGTTCTAAGAACGTTTTGCTAAGGTTCCTGTTAAGTTATTTCTGAATGTTCAAAATGTTCTAAAAATGTTTTTCTTGGTGATGCTAAAGTTAAGGGAACATTCCACGTTATCATTTTGCAAACACAATTGTTCTCTGGACATCAAGTAACATTTAAAAATTGTTAGGCAAAAATCCAGCTAACGTTTCAGGATAAAAGCGTTACATAAATGATGTTTGTGTGCTGACTTTTTAAAACATCAGATAAAGTTTTATTAACATTATTGGAAGAACATTTGTTCAGAACCTTGCCACAACGTTAGCTGAGAACGTTCCCTGTTAGCTGGGCAATTTGCTTATTTAAAATAAAAAATGTGGTAAATATAACATGAGAGAAGAATAAAGTGTATTATTATGGACACTATGTAATCATTAAGGCAATTAAAATGTATAATAAGACCAAAAAAATAAAATCCTTCATGCATTGAAAATATCTCCTGAAGCTCATTGTGACAAGCACTGGGGGTTTTCATAATAGGGGATCCCAAGGCGCTCTTTATCAGGACTCTCCAAATGGTTGAGAAAGAGATAAGGCCTCAGGCGCTTGTAAGCCAGCATTCATTCTCCACGGCTGCAGCCTCTTGTGACACAGTCTTGTATGTAATCTCTTGTAGTACATGATCAACTGAGAGCACATCAATGGGCTTCTTTATCCAAAACACACAGTTATCAGCAAATTAGTCACATCACTATGTCAAAAGACATCTTACCGAGTGCCATGGATGAAGATATGTGTGGAGAAAACACTGAGTGTGGGAACTCATGAAGTACAGATGAGATGAATCCATTTAGAACAGACCAGAGTTATGCAATATTCAGAATTGAAAATAAGAAATGGCTTCCTTTCAATTAATGAGCCAGAATTTGAATTTAAAAGGCCACACCCCTCAGGTATGAACTGGAATGACAGGAACTGAAATTTACCCATAATCCTCAATCTCTCTCCTGTTCAATGTCACTATTGCTGAAGACGTGACAGAGCTTCTCCACTAATAACATTAATTAAATATATAATCTGAAATATACTAATCTATCTATCTATCTATCTATCTATCTATCTATCTATCTATCTATCTATCTATCTATCTATCTATCTATCTATCTATCTATCGCTTGTTTGTTTGTTGCTTGAAGTTATTCTTTATTCTTTCAAACATGAATATCCTTTCTGCAAAGGGTTGTCCTGTGATTATCTCCTCTTGAATTTTCCTCAGATTCAGGTGACTGTACAAAAAAAGCTTTGTCTAGATGTTGTTTTATGTTGAATCTTCTATTTTTTTGTGTAGTTTATTGGCACAATTTTCTCATTTTTCTGTCTATATATCTATCTCTGGTCGGTCGGTCTGTCTGTCTGTCTGTCTGTCTGATTGTCTTTGGTCTGTCTGTCTTTCTCTACTCTGTCTGTCTGTCTCTGGTTGGTCGGTCTGTCTGTCTGTCTGTCTATCTATCTATCCATCTATGGTCTGTCTATCTATCTATCTATCTCTGGTCTGTCTGTCTGTCTGTCTATCTGTTTCTGGTTTGTCTGTCTGTCTGTCTGCCTATATCTGGTCTGTCTGTCTGTCTCTGGTCTGTCTGTCTGTCTGTCTGTCTGTCTCTGGTCAGTTTGTCTGTTTCTGGTTGGTCGGTCGGTTTGTCTGTCTGTCTGTCTATATATTTCTGGTCTGTCTGACTGTCTTTGGTCTGTATGTCTGTCTGTGTGTCTGTCTGCCTATCTCTGGTCTGTCTGTCTGTCTGTCTGTCTATCTGTTTCTGGTTTGTCTGTCTGTCTGCCTATCTCTGGTCTGTCTGTCTGTCTCTGGTCGGTTTGTCTGTTTCTGGTTGGTCGGTCGGTTTGTCTGTCTGTCTGTCTATATATTTCTGGTCTGTCTGTCTGTCTGTCTGACTGTCTTTGGTCTGTCTGTCTGTCTGTCTGTCTGTCTGTCTACCTATCTATTTCTGGTCCACCTATCTGTCTGTCTGTCTGCCTATCTCTGGTCTGTCTGTCTGTCTATCTATCTATTTTGGTCTGTCTGTCTGTCTATCTATCTATTTTGGTCTGTCTGTCTGTCTGCCTATCTCTGGTCTGTCTGTCTGTCTATCTATCTATTTTGGTCTGTCTGTCTGTCTATCTATCTATTTTGGTCTGTCTGTCTGTCTGTCTGTCTGCCTATCTCTGGTCTGTCTGTCTGTCTGTCAATCTATCTCTGGTCTGTCTGTCTTTGTCTGTCCATCTCTGTCTAGCCACTGTCGGGCCGAACGGTTCTTAGAATGGTAAGGAATGGTTCCAGTTGTGTTTTCACTGGAGCCTGGTAAGGCACGGCATGCTTACAAACTGTTCTCGGCCCGGAATTCTCGGCACACTGAATCATGCTGGTAGAATCTGTGAAGTGATGTCGACACACAGGATTGGTCACTTGTCAGTTGCTTGGCTACCAGTTTCTCCGTAGCTGGCCAAGCTCTCTATTTGAACGACATAAACACAAATTAATAATAAAATTAAAAGAAATCTTATCATCCGCCATAACGCGGTTGTTATTATATCTCATATCATAAGTAAAACGTTGCGTTGCCAAGGCATTCCAAAGACCGGCCATTATCAGCCCCACAGTGGAAAACGAAACCGGAACCGTACCAGCTGGTCCGGATCGGCACGGAATGGAACAGTTACGCAATGAGAACTGTTCAGCCCGATGGTGGAAAAGCGGCTTCTGTCTGTCTGTCTATCTCTGTCTGTCTGTCTGTCTGTCTGTCTATCTACTTATCTATCTCTGGTCTGTCTGTCTGTCTGTCTGTCTTTGTATCTATCTATCTATCTATCTATGGTCTGTCTGTTTGTCTATCTATCTCTGGTCTGTCTGTCTGTCTGTCTTTGTATCTATCTATCTATGGTCTGTCTGTCTTTGTATCTATCTATCTATCTATCTATGGTCTGTCTGTTTGTCTATCTATCTCTGGTCTGTCTGTCTGTCTGTCTTTGTATCTATCTATCTATGGTCTGTCTGTCTGTCTATCTATCTATCTATCTATCTCTGGTCTGTCTGTCTGTCTGTCTGTCTATCTCTAGTCGGTCTGTCTGTCTGTCTATCTACCTATCTATCTCTGGTCTGTCTGTCTGTCTGTCTGTCTGTGTATCTATCTATCTATGGTCTGTCTGTCTGTCTGTCTATCTATCTATCTCTATCTATGGTCTGTCTGTTTGTCTATCTATCTCTGGTCTGTCTGTCTGTCTGTCTGCCTATCTCTAGTCGGTCTGTCTGTCTGTCTATCTATCTATCTATCTATCTATCTATCTATCTATCTATCTATCTATCTATCTATCTATCTATCTATCTATGGTCTGTCTGTTTGTCTATCTATCTATGGTTTGTCTGTCTGTCTGTCTGTCTGTCTGTGTATCTATCTATCTATGGTCTGTCTGTCTGTCTGTCTATCTATCTATCTATCTATCTATCTATCTATCTATGGTATGTCTGTCTGTCTAACTCTGTTTGTTTGTTTGTTTGTTTGTTTGTTTGTTTGTCTGTCTGACTGTCTGTCTGTCTGTCTGTCTATCTATCTATCTATCTATCTATCTATCTATCTATCTATCTATCTATCTATCTATCTATCTATCTATCTATCTATCTATCTCTGTCTGTCTGTCTGTCTGTCTGTCTGTCTATCTATCTATCTATCTCTGTCTGTCTGTCTGTCTGTCTGTCTGTCTGTCTGTCTGTCTATCTATCTATCTATCTATCTATCTCTGTCTGTCTGTCTGTCTGTCTGTCAGAGAAACTTTTAAACTTTTAAACTTTCCATCCATAAAGTTGTTGTTTTTTTCTTCAAAATTAAGTAAAATGTGCAGTTATGTGAATTTCTTTGAATTTCAACTCATTTTAATTATGCATTCAGAGTCAAATGACAATTTTGCAGCCCAATTTAAATTCAGGAAAAGGCACTTGAATTTAATTTCTGAATGCCGCAGTAAAATTGTGGTGATAAGTTGTGCATTTCCAATATGCGTGTCTACTCAGGTAAGGGCTGTGAGAGGCAACTGCTATTTCTCAACTAATTAACCTCACTTACAACAAGTGTCTGATGGGAGAGCAGGACTGACCCAGGATCATGTGGCCAGCTGCAGCCCCAGCGCTGTTCCTGGAGCAGCACAGCACTACATCAGCAGGCACTCAGCAGATGCTAAGATATCTCCCCTGAGGAAGAGACGCCATGTTCACCACACCTGGACCACAGTGATGGATCATAATTCTACCTAGAATGAGCAAGCTAGCAGAACCAGGTCTTTCCTATATATGCCTGGTCCACCAGCTCTGCCTCCTCATCTCGCTCAAAATGCACTGTAAAAAATGAACGCTACATGCAAGTGTTTGAGTTCAAATTAATGTAGAAATTTGTCTATAACATCTACAATGAAGTATTGTTCACTTAATCATTGCTTCCATAAATGAAGAGGAATTGGTTTAGAAAACATGGGTCAATTTAACCCCACTGCTACATTCACACACATTCATCTTAAAATAATTCATACAAAATTAAAAATAACTCAAAACTTATTTAGCCTATTATTGTTCATTTAGTAGCTATTGTAAATAAATGTTGATGTGTTCAAAATCATTTACTTTCACTAATTTTCAGTCGCCATTCAGCATTGTTTATTCTTTTGTATTAGCTCATTTCATGATGTCCTCATCTGAAATAGCTTTGTACAGTAAGGATGCTAATGAGCATATTCATGAATGTATTTTAATGTGAAGCAATCAGAGATTAATTGTTGTAGATGAGAGTTCATTAAGCTCTTGCTCAACAGTAATTTGATACCTTATTGACATCAGGTCATTGGCCTACACATGTAGCAAAATAAGGATAGATTCATTAGAGTTTGACATGCTGAAATCTTGAGCATATGATAATAATAACCAATGCAATGAAAACAACATCGATGTTCTTGTAAAACAAGACGAACCGTTGAACGGATATAGAAAATAAGAAAAATAAACATTGAAGTTTTCGTATTGAAAGAGTTCTCCAATTTCTGTTTTTTTTTTTTTTCTTTCTTTTTAAATTATTATTATTATTATTATTATTATTATTATTATTATTATTATTGGAAAGTCAAAGCCCTTCTGGGTAAAGTCATTTAGACGCAACTACAGAATAAAAGAGAAATTGTTGTAAATTGAAAACGGACTTATTGCATAAAAATGAAATTGAAAAAGCTGAGTATTGGAAAATTGAGGGGGGGAAAACAGAAAGAAAAAAAGAAGGCAAAATTGAACGTGCTTAGAAAGACTGTTTAATTTTATTTTATTAGTATAAACTTTCTCCATTTGCAAATTGGAAATATTCTGCACGCTCTCGATTAGACACTCTAGCTTGAAAATCTATAGCTTGTTCTCAGATTTCCAACTTTACGCGTCACGCGTGTAAATTACAAAAACATTTTATGTTTAGGGAATGGCAGTGATCATTTTTACCGTATTTGTTAAAATGCCATTTCATCACAGAACAGTGACAGTTTCAATTTCATCACAGGAAATTTTCAGTTTCCTGTGATGCACCAAATCATCAGGCATTTTGCTTCTTTGTATATTTTATATAGGGCCTATATAAATATATTTCTTTTATGGTAGAATTATTTTTTTAGTTATTTATTCAGCCTATAATGTTTTATTTCAAACATGCACTGATGCACTGAGCCACACATCCTTGCCAAGTGCATGAGACAGATTAAGTTAGTCGCCTTTGTCAATTTGATAACGTGCAAAATGCTGAACAGCTAAAAGCTGTCCTTCCTCACGTGGTCATATTGTTTTTCCAGATTAATAACAGTTTTAAACTATTTCGTTCTTTTGGCAACCCTTTATGGACCCTTATTGTTATAATCTGAGTTGCGCATCAAAATCTAAATAATTAAATTAGTAAAACGAATAAATGTGTAAAGAATAATTAAATTCAGAGTGTTTTTAAAATTATTTTTTGAGTTTAACTGTAGTTCTGTCTACAATGATAAATGTAGGCTAACATAATAGATAATGCTCCCTCGCAGCAAAAGGATTCATTTTGGTTGATAACCTGTGGAGTAGCACTGGACCTGCTGTCCTTCAAAAATACTTTCAAAATAAGCTCAACATATTTTCTGATAGTACAACTGTGCATGGTGCATCACCTCACCTTATAAATTAAAAATATCTGTTGGTTTGTTGAGAACAAATCGGTTGAGTGATTTTCAATTTCCAAAGAACATGGTGATCTAATCGCGCGAATCAGCTGACATATTGAAGCTGTGACGCGCTCAGCTGAAGACCACCAAAAAAACGCTTTCTACTTCCATTATCCCGCCAGTTATGACAATAGCTTTTTACTGTCATTTCTCAATGAACGAAAATTTATCGAAAATCTAGTAAATTAGTTTTAGAGTCTTCAATTAGGTAAAAATGAGTTCACACAGAGCAATAACGCATAACATGCTTATTCAATTACTGAAATGAAACACATCGTTGTGTTGATATTGTCAAATAACGAATAATAATTATAAAAATTATTTATATTATAGGCCTATATATAAAATACATTTGATCAAGCGTTGCCATATCGATAGCTCCTTAAAAGTGAAAACTTCTTAGCTACCGAAGCGAAATATTCAATAATTAATCAATCATCGGCAAGCATATTTATTAATACTTGAAAACTTTGTTGTAGTTTATTCACAAAATATTTATATTCGATTTAATAATAACAGAAAGAAAAAATATCCCATGTTTAACATTTTATTAAATAAAAGTGCAATACACAACCTGCAAGGCGCATTATGCAGGATTCAAACACTGTTACAAACTTAAAATATCATAAATTAATCATGAAAAAAAAATTAAAGAAACATTCTAACATTGGGAGACGAACACTATGCATTATATTACAAATATATGGTTAGGTGTTTGTTTATATTTACACTTGTTATGGCCAGATCAATCTGTTGACTGAGCCTCAATTTAGCCTGTCGCTTAGCCTGGTCTTTAACCATCAGTGGTAAATTCTGAAAGTTATTCTATATTTCCATGGTTGATTATTTTTAAGGACCAAAGGGCTGAGGCAACTTGTATCCCTTGAAAAAAAAAAAAAAAAAAAAAAAAAATCAGGGTGATAAGCAGCTATACAAATTAATGATATGAAAATGCAAATCACAAAGCCTAAACCAAAAATTAAACTCAGGCGAAGTGAACGATTTCTGCCATGTTTACTATTCAAAATATTTTACACATAAATATTCACAGTAATATAATTCCTATGCGATACAACTCACGCTGTTAATTTACAAAAAAATGTACCGTTGTCTTTACGTTGAATTGTGTCTATTGCAGACACTGATGCACGTTCAGCTCCACCAATAGTGCATATTCCTCTGATTTGCATCCTTCCTCTCAAACCAGAGCTCAAACTTGGTGAAAAACAGTAGCCTACATTATTTTTGACACTTCTTGAAGAATTTGACAACCCATCTCCCGCTTCCATTTTACGAGCTCTCGTTTTCCGACGTGTGAATGATAAGAGCTGAGTTTGGTTTGTGTTTTTTCAGTAACTGCGTTATTTTTTCATCGTCCGAGTTTGGGTCTAAAGGTTTGTTGTAGTCGTCGTCGTCGTCTTCGTTTTCCGAGGCCCCTTTCAGCCTTTCGGTCTCTGAATCTTGTTTTTTCTTCGCCGAGGCCATTTCAGCCGCGTGCCGTTTTCTCCATTTTGTTCTTCGGTTTTGAAACCACACCTTTACAATTGAAAATGAGATAAAAACGTATTTTAATCCACACAGAAGTTAGGATTTAACTCAATCAAAAAGTCAGCATACAAAATAGGAATTATAACAACATGTCTCACAGAAACAATGTCAAACAAATTAAACAGATTTTTCCCGCCTAACCTGAAGAGGCTAGTTTAAATATAGCCTATATATATATATATATATATATATATATATATATATAGATATATATATATATATATATATATATATATTGAACAGAGCTCTTTAGGCTATTTGTATCCAAACCTCCTTCTCTCCAAGTCTATAAAGTCTATATTCAGAGAATATATAAGATATTAAATCATATTTAAACTAGGCCTATATTAACGAGAAAAAAACGACCGGTTTTTCTGGCGTCCTAAATGTAGCCCACTTAAATTATTGCAATAAAACAATTGCAGTGGTGCATATTGCAATTTTTACAAAATGATTTGTTTTATGATAACTTAATGAGTGAATAACTTTGATGTGGATGAAAATAATAGAAATTGAAACGCATTTTTGCAACGTTGCATTAAATTTAAATATTGCTGTAGAGAAATAAATATGCAGGCCTATATATAAAAGTTGTAAATGAACAGATATAGGAAGGTTTGAATGAACACATTTATTAAGCCTATCCCACATCTAATTTTCCTTTTTAATAGGCCAGCTAAACATTGAATAAATTACTATGTTTTCCTTGTCATACATAGGACTCTCTTACCTTGACTTGGCTCTCTGTCATTCCTAAAGAGTAGGCCAACCGTGCTCTCTCAGGTCCAGCTAAATATTTCGTTTGCTCGAATGTTTTTTCCAGAGCAAAAATTTGCTGCCCGGAAAACGTTGGTCGCGTGTGTTTCCTTTTCCCATCTTTGTCCAGCAGCACTGAGTTTTGATCTGTAGGGAGGCAACATAGAAAAATCATGTTATAATTATGTTTTTGCTTATTGTTAACAAGTAATATTTTGCACGAGTAGCCTAAACAGTCTTCAAGAAAGTTAATCACGAATTAGTCGAGCACTTACGCGGTGAACATGCAAATCTGGCGTCTCTCCAGTGTGGGCTTTGCATAACTCCAGGCCAGAATATCGGGGTTCTGCCTGGAAGGTCTGTCAGAGGTTTCGGATAGCGAGCCACCGCCACGGCCGCGGCACTGGGGCTGAAATACAGCCCTGGAGGAGGCGGTGGACTCAGGCTGCTGAAACGGGGCAGTCCAGACAAGATTCCTGCGGGAGAAGATGCCGCAGCCGCTCCGGCGACCACCGAGGGTCGACTGAGGATGTCGTTTATTCCGTGAGGTGTGGCGATCGCGCACTGCTGGGGTGATCCAAGAGTTGAAAGTCCAGTGGATGTTTTGATCCCCGGGGACGAGACGGGGATACCACCTGGATTCGGAGAGGTAGCTGTCGGTGAAGTGGAGGATGCTGGTCCAGTGGAAGATAACGGGTAGGCTGGGTAAAGTGGTGTCTTCATTTCGGTCATACTATGTAAAGCAGCCAAAGGTGGGGTATTGAGTAGGAAAGCGCTCTGGCGAGACCCGTCCATTTGCCCCACCGCTAACATAACCAAGAAACTATAACTTTAACTAAATATTGCGCAAAAAGGAAAGAAAAACCTTTCGAAACAAACGTAGAATACTGAATGAGAGGAAGAAAAGAAAACAAAATACCTCACGCTCTCAAGCCTTCAGATAAAAAGTACTTTCTCTAAAAAATCCCCATCAGATGTAGTACTGAAGCTTCAAACCCATCTCCTCTGGCAAAATCCATTCCCTTCTTTCAGATCTTGCGAATATGGCATGATACAACAGAGCGCCGTCCTTTCAAAGATGCAGTGTTATGAAATCTATAAATAAAAAGAGAGTCTTTCTGGGGAGTTCACATGAAGATCTGGAAGATAATAAAACATTTTCATCAACCTGCTGTCTTTTGCTGCAAAAAGTCAAAACTTTGAGAGCGTGCCTGGGAAAGTAGAGGGGCTCGGTGGGGTGTGATTGGCTAAGCCCGGAGGTGACGCGGTCCGTGTCAGCTGAGTGGCTCTGTCTGAACTGAATTTAGGAGTCTGTCCTCATTGGTTCTCATTTGCACATTAAAAGAGCTGCCATCCGACCCACTATTAAATACAAAAAGGGGACAAAATCAATCTAGTCAATTTGAGATCTATTTCTTAAATAAAGGGGCATCTGCATGCGTGCCGGTCATGTGAGGCAGTCGGATATCTTATGAGCTTAAAAGTCTCTGTGGACAGCGCTTAAACACTCCAGATAAATCACAACACAATCACTGAATGATGAGGCTTGAATAAACACTATCATTTTACTTCAACTTAGAGCTCCTAGGTAAATGTATTTCTCACATTCTCTTCAAAACCTTCTGCCATGCAATTTTTTTTTTCAATTTGATATTGGAGTTGTTATTTGCATTTGGCAGATTATTGTATTATTTGGTGTCTTCTAAATAAACTAAGCGCTTGTTTGAATACAAGTGAAATATTAGAAACTCACAGCTGCAGCTTTAAGGTTCTGTATTTCTCCCTATGCTCAAATGCCAGCCACAGAACAGAAGGCTGTGCATCAAGATATGCTATTTGGATAATCTAATTTACAAAACACAATCATCATTAAAAATAAAGAGGTTGACTTGTTATATAATATTATTCAAGTAAGTGATGCAAGACAACTAAAGGAAAACTATTTTTTGTGTCATTATGTATTGATGCATTTGTCAATGCTGCCCTAGTCCATCTCAGGTTTATAACCTAATAATGCAAAGGGCTAATCGATGCACCACCTTGTGGTCAAAGAGTGAAATAGCATAGGGATGTGGCAACTAAAGCAACCCTCCTGTTGCATTAAATATTCCCTAATTCATGTTTACAGTGGTATATTCGCATATTTGCATAGAACGTCTACCTCTCTATTCACACAAATGGGATTCAAAGATTTACAAAAGCTATCAGTTACAAATATGTATATACTATTGTAGTGCATAATTTTACTGAAAAATAGGCTCAATTATTTGAGGAATATAAACTCAAAAACAGAAAAAAAGTGCAAAATATCCCAAGATGAGGAACAGTGGAATTCACAAGTTTTAATTTTAACTCAAAAAAAAAAAAAGTTAATTTCCTTTGACTGCATTACCTCCATATATACATAACCTGAACGGAGTCCCTCAAGAGAAAAACTCTTGCCATCATTATTTTGCGGTACTGCAGCGCCCTCTAATGTTCAACCTAGCGTCATGCCTTCTGGTACTTAACTGCACGGATATCGTGCAAAATAGCAAAACGGTTTATAAGTGATGTAATGTTCAATTTCATCTATCTATATACAAATAAAAATGTCAGTTTGTTTGTCTATAAACATACCTGTAATCAGGCATATTCTGGTTGGCAATATGATCACTGCATAATTCTTGTAACATTTGATTATACAAGAACGCATTTAAAACTATTGAGAATCAAATAATTAGACTAAGGAAATTTCTATGGAGTCAAATTAATGCCTTAAAGTTTTGCGAAACACAAAAAAGAATAGAGCAATAAAAAATGTTTTGCAACCAAAAGTAATAAATTGCAAAATAAAATAAAGTAGTGCAAAAATAAAAATATAATCAATTACAAAAAAATCAATGACAGCTGTAATCATATTTTATCTTTGCCACACATTTTTCATGCTCAAACCTACTAAATCATTTGCAACGCTCATTTTATTCTGCGTTTTAGTCAAGCGTGCGCTCACGATACCGGTTTTCCTTTGCGATGCACTTTTCTGTGCTGTTCTCTTTATGGCACTGGTTTGACGTGGGGGTGGAGTCAAGAAACGGGGGCACACCCCCGCGAAATGCATTGGAGGGGAACGTAATCGGCGACAGGTGAAATAATTCTTTGACATGGTTAAAAATAATGAATGGTTTGTTGTTGTTGGTTTGTTTAGCATATGTTGTCGCTGATTACGACCCCCTCCAATGTATTTCTTATAGTAATATGACTCGTTGTGCTCTGTCTCACTGCCTGTATCCACTTTTGTGTCCTTAAACATTCGTTTTTTGGGGTCAACAGCTTATAAAAACTTATTTCTGGGTTTTTTAGCTTGTTAGCTGTACACCTTGTCACATAGCACCTTTTAGGCGTTGTTCTGTTTTTTGTAATGAGTCAGAAAAGACAAGGCGGCAGCCTGGAGAGGTTGGACACCCGGTGGGTGTGGTTTTCAGATTATAATAAATGCGCTCTGTCTCTATGCATGATCTGTTCTGTTCCGATCTGCGTCTCCTGCCGATGACGTGTTTCGCGGAGGCGTGCCCCTGTTTCTTGACTCCACCCCCAAGTCAAACCAGTGCCATAAAGAGAACCGCGCAGAAAAGTGCAGCGCAAAGGAAAACCGGTATCGTGAGCGCATGCTTGACTGAAACGCAGAATAAAATGAGCGTTGCAAATGATTTAGTAGGTTTGAGCATGAAAAATGTGTGGGAAAGATAAAATAGTATTACAGCGGTCATTGATTTTTGTAATTGATTATATTTTTATTTTTGCACTACGTTATTTTATTTTGCAATTTATTATTTTTGTTTGCAAAACTTTTTTTCTGCTCAATACTTTTCCTTTGCAATTCTTTTTGTTTGCAAAACATTTTATTGCTCAATTCATTTTTTGTTTTGCAAAACTTTATTTTTGTGCAAAACTTTAAAGGGCACCTATTATGCAAAATTCACTGGTATTTGACCATAAATGTGTGTTGGCAGTGTGTGAGCAAAACCACCCTATAATGAGAAAAATCCACTCAGTGGTTTTTTTACAATCTCAATAATTCATAAGCACTGTCTCAGAACGCCCTGTTCTAAGATTGCTCTCACTGTGACGTAGAATTGCGCTAAGCCCCACCCACGTGGTTTGATTGACAATCTGGTTTTGGCATAGACCCTGCCGTCGGTGATCTGTCAACCATCCTCCATTGTTTCAGCGACAGCCGGTAATGTCTCCTAAGAAACATAAGTGTTCTGTTGTGGGATGTAATAATGAACATAGTAGTTTTCACTTACTTCCGACATCAGAGCCACTGAAAACACAGTGGATGGATTTTATTTACGAAGGAAAGGCGCCACTCAAAATTCCAAAATACGTTTATGTTTGCGCGAATCATTTTTTGACTGACTGTTTTGAGAACGAGGGTCAATTCAAAGCAGGTCTTGCTTCAAAGTTAATCCTCAAGTGTGGATCGTTGCCTACTGTTCGCGATCCAACGTCACCTCCAGAAGAAGTAAGTGTATTTAATGTTTTTTGAGCAAATAGTCATTTCAGTCGATGTCAGCCAATTCAATAACAAATGCGTCTAAAGTTGTTGTCGTCGTCGTAGAATGTCTGTGTATATAATTTAAACCTTGTTTGTATAGTGTGTATCTAACGTACTTAGCAAACGTTATCACAGTATTTGTGTTTGTAGTTTCAAAAAATTGCGCGAACGTTATCACAGTGTGTGTGTGTGTGTGTGTGTTGCACATCCATAATTGCAAAGGGGACGCGATTAAAACTCTATAAGTACATAAATGTATCATAACCATTCAGAGACGTCCTGCTCCATTCTCAATTGTGTTTCTTCTGCCGGAGTCTCTTCATCATCTGGGTCTGATTCCGGTTCAAACATGTACGGCTGAATGCCATACAAAACAGCGGGTCTCTCGTTCTCAGCCATTCTGCATTACCGACTGTTTATTTCCATAAGTATGCAAGTTACGCCCTCATCCAAAGGCAGGGCGGGGATATGCAGCTCATTTATATTTAAGGTGGTACACACCAAAACAGCTCTTTTTAAAACAGGCCCCAAAAATGACATTTTCAAATGGTTATAATAAATTAACTGTGGGGTATTTTGTGCTGAAACTTCACAAATACATTCTGGGGACACCCAACACCAATATTACATCTTGTAAAAAGGGGCATAATAGGTGCCCTTTAAAGCATTAATTTGACTCCATACTTAACCCACCACCAAGCAAATCACCACAAAACATCTTTGTCAAAAGACACTCAAAGATCTCAATTCACCAGATAGAAAGGTACACAAACAATACATACTGTAAAGAATTATTTCAACTGAATAAAGTGACCAGTTTGGGTTCTTTTGTTAAATGCACTGTTTATTGGCTCTGACACTTTCTCCTCTCCACCTACAGCTGGTGTGTGGTGATCGCACTGGCGCTGTTGTACTGTGGCTGCCGTGGCATCAACCAAGTGGATGCTGCACACTGGTGGTGGATGTGGAGAGACCCCTGATATGATTGGAAAGCGCTTTTGGTGTACAGTAGTACATAGGAAAGCGCTATATAAATGCCTCATTCATTCATATTACACAAATAGGTGATTTTCAATTTGTTGGGCTTCTGATTAAGCCCATAGGTGGAAGTGCTAGTGTTCTGCTCTTCAAATAACATCGTTTCTGCTTGACACAGAGGAGCTAAGAATGCTCAGACCATTTTTCTCTCCTAAAAGGAGTTAAAGCACAAGCTTATTTGAGCATCATGCCTTAAAGTAAAATAACTGAAAATGCAAAAAAGAAGCAGAGTCATTGTGTAGTACGAATGTTGGACTTTATTTACATTTACTCCCGAGCCATAAGCTTCTGCTTCTTCAGTTTCTTCTGAGAAATCTGCAGAGATACAGAAAACAAACACCGGTTAATGTACATTCACTAATAAATTCCTCCACACAACTCCATTTAATGCACAACGGCTGCTCAGAAAAAAATGCATTCTTTTCATTCTTAGTTCAAAGGTGTCCTAAGATGTCATCATAACAGCCAAATGAACTGTTGGTTAATCTTTATATTAACAATCACACCTTTTTCTTCTGAGACACCTCCTCCTCTGGTTTGGGAACGATCTGTTCCTTCTCAGTGAGGATCATTTCGATGTGGCATGGGGAGCTCATGTAGGGGTTGATGCGTCCATGGGCACGGTAAGTACGTCTACGCATCTTTGGGGCCTTGTTCACCTGGATGTGCTCAATCACCAGAGAGTCTACATCCAAACCCTACAGGATCACATTGTGGGATGAAATAAAGCCAGGGTGCTAACAGTAGTAAAGCTCCATTCATGCAAGCCAGTTTATGGTCATAAACTGAAGACACAATGCTGCCTAAATAAGTTTAATTGATTTATCCAAACCTTGAGCTCAGCGTTGCTTTCTGCATTCTTCAGCATATGGAGCAGGAACTCTGCGCTCTTCTTGGGCCAGCGTCCCTGAGTCCAGTTATGCTGCTTTGCCTAAAAATGGAAAATAATGACAACCCCAGTAAGCAAAAACATTTCATTTAGACTTGAGTAATGCTGAAAGTTTCAAATATATTGAAATAGATTTCACAACAGTAAGTTTACTATTTTTGACCAAATAAACAGAAGTGTAAAAAGGCTTTTCAAATATCTTTTTAACACAAAAACCAAACTTTTGAATGTTATTGTACATGTTGCTCAGAATAAGAAGATTTTTCAAGGTGAACTTCAAAGGTGTCCTAAGATGTCATCATAGCAACATGGAGGGAACAGTTTTAAAAGGCAGCTTTAAATGAATGGGACAAAACCTCACCTGAGCACAACGGCCAACACCACCATTGTAACGACGGAAGGGAACACACTGGTGCTTCACCATCACATCCTTCAGGTACTTGTTAGCCTTGCGGATGTGCATGCCTTTGATGGCCTGGGCGGTCTCGCGGGTGTTCTGAGGGGGTGGAACAGAAAGACAACATTTAATGAAAGTCCACTCCAAGTAAAACAGCCTCCAGCGGTAACTAGAAATGTGTCTGCTCAAAAAACACTCGATTCCCTTGATGATTAATAAAAAGGTGTTCTAAGATGTAACCATTGCAGTCACACTGCATTTGCAATTCTATTCAGGTATGAGTGCAACAGCTGAGTATTGTCAGGTAGGAATCCCATTCATTTTTTGTATGAAGCAAATAACAGTTTTTTGCCACAAGACGTTGCCTATTCAAAACAAAGGCGTAGCTTGATGATGTAGTATGAAGCAGAGAAGGGCCGAGTGTTGTGGGAGCTGAACGTAGCCGCTGGAGCGATTGCTAATGAGAGACTAGCGCGACACACAGCTTGACAGCAGCACAACTTTTATTATGCCACAGTCACTGCTTCCGGTCAAGCAGCACTGTTTTATCATATTAGACCGGTGTTTCCCAACCCTGCTCCTGGAGGCACACCAACAGGACACATTTTCAATGTCTCCCTTATCCCTAGTTTCTACTAATGAACTGATGAGTTGAATCAGGTGTGTTTGATTAGGAAGATTTGGAAAATGTGTACTGTTAGGCCATGTCCACACTAATACGTTTTCATTTGAAAACGTATATTTTTTCTCTCCGTTTTGGCCTTCCGTCCACACTGAGACGGCGTTTTAAGCCAACGAAAAATTAGCTTTTGGAAAACGCTCTCCAAAGCGGATAAATTTGAAAACGCTGTCTTCGCGTCGTAGTGTGGACTGTGAAAACGGAGGCTTTTGAATACGATGACGCATTTTTAGTCATGTGATGCAGTCATATGACCAATTCAGCCAAGACACATCTCCCAGTCTACATTCTCGCTTGCTTTGGCCACTTTATACTCCTGTGTTACTCGCAGCAACAATTCCATATCACTGTCGGTCCATTTAAAAAAACTCAGTGCCTTTCCTTGACATTGCCGCAAAGTTTCAAAGAGCCGGAAAGTAAATAAACACCTAGCGGAAATGACGCTTGTCAAAGCTTTACTCATGCGCAGTAGGGGGATGCAAGCGTTTTCATACATTTCAGTGTGAATGAGAAACTTTTGGAAAACGTTTGAAAACGACAGTGTGGATGCAGAGCGTTTTTAGACGAAAACTCCGTTTTTCAAATATATACGGATTAGTGTAGACGTGGCCTTAGTGTGCCTCCAGGAACAGGGTTAGGAAACACTGCATTAGACACATTTGAGTGTGTTAAAACGTTATAAGGTTACACTGTGCGTTCACTCACAGCTACTAAGACTTGTTGCACACTGCAGTAAGCCAGATAGACAATACAATATCAAGAAAATGAGATTCAAACAATAAGACTAAATGCGTTGAGCTATATAACAATGACTAGTTTGTCTATAAATGTATCCAAACAATTCTTCCCTTGGCTAATAAAACAATATAACAATAGTTTCTACAAAATAAAACTGGAAATCAAGGGTAACGCAGCTATGATGTCACTGATAAGCAACGCACGGTCATGATCCGTGTCCTGGTCAAAAATTGCTTATTTCTCTGGATTTAAAAATTCTAGGAAACATTTGGGATAATGCAAGTACAGTCAACAAAATGTATAACTGTTCTAATGGTTTTTGGATATTTTAATCTGAAAGTCATACATATTGTGCCTTTTAAAAAGTTTCAATTAAGAAACACCATCAATGACCATTAATTAGCTATTTATATTATCAATACAATGCACTAATATTACCAAGGAATCTCAAGTCACACCAAAGGATAAAGCACTGGTTGCATCCAAAAAAAAAATTACCCAGATGCAGCCACTGCCTCTATTAAACATTTTTGTATTTTGCAAACAACTTAAAATATATTTTTATAAATGCCAATTACCCAACACAGCTGTTGGGTAATTGGCATTTATAAAAACATATTTTAAGTTGTTTGCAAAATAGAGCTATGTAGTTAATTACTCAGACTCAATACATAAAAATGCGATGCAAAAAATGCTTTATGCTTCAAATGAATGGGGAAAAACACTCCGAGGATAACTGAGCAGTTTTAAGTTGGTCCACACAGACACTATCACAAAACACTCCAGAAGCATCAGTGAATGTCAGTGTCATGACAGTCCCTCTGAGATTGTGACATGAAGTCTTACCTTGAAGTGAACACGAAGGTTTGAGCCCCTCGACTTGCATGCTGTAGAACACAAAAACAATTGAATTATTTCATGTTTAATAACAAACAGAAACATGGTTAAAGAGTAGCTACCAACTCACATTTAGTCGGGTTCTCCGGGTCGAGAGAGTAGCGGACCATTTTCAGAGATCTACGGAGAAAACCAATGATACCAATTAGTTAGAACGGGCGGAAAAACATACCAAACTAAAAATACAACTGTTGACAGGAGTCCGGAAAATAAACCATTATGATACTAGCGCACCGTATGAGCACCGCATGATACACACATTAATTTATACACACAAATTCCCATGTATGGCTACATTCAATATCTATTAAGTTTACAATAGAGTTCTATCTTCGTTTGTAAGGTCTGAAGCACATGTAGCTTCATTCATGTACAGAGTCCCTGTCCAATGCCGAGACTAGAAAATGGCAGAGCGATGAGAGGGTGATTTTCTGACTAACACAACATTACGATTTATTTACTTCGGCGACGAGTCATATTCTCTGAGAATGATAAATACAACTTAAACAAAAATATCAATGTGATATGTGAACACAAAAGTCTATGATGACGGTGATATAAAGGGATTATTTTGATCATCGCTGCAGTGGGATTCTAATGGACACTTACGTTCAGGCCGCGGAAGGGAAGAGGAAGTAAAAGGCATTCTGGGAGAACAAATCCGTTCTTACTTCTTCGTGGAACGTCTTCTGTAGCAACGAGCGCTTTGAGAAAGTGCTAGCGCCACCCAGTGGCTGCTCGATCACTTATTTTTTAATAAATAAGATCTTTATTTTTTAAATATTAAAAAAATAATAATTTGTATTTATCAAAAATCAAAATAAACAGTACAGTTGCATTACAGAATTTCTGCGGTCTATAAGAGTTACATTTGGTTGTGAAACAATATCTTTTTGGAAAAGGGGGTTATAATTATTACAATGAAATGAGAAACGTGTTTATAAGTTGCTAATGTTGCTAATGTTTCTAGCTTTTTGGTGAGAGGGAAAAGTACGGGGCTGCTGGTAATCAAATCTTTGTAAATCTAAGTAAAAAGAAGACAGTGGGAGATAAGTAATTGGTCCACCAAAACAAAATTATTTCTAAACCAAGTTTCAAAGAAAATAATCTTTTTTTCTAGATGTCCTTATTGTTCCAGATGAAGTATTTGAGGTGAAATGTTCTTGATGAAGTTTCACAGGTCTTTTGTTGATATCAAGGTTGCTCTCTTTTGATATTTTATCATTAACCTGAAGAGCCAGTGCTGTATAAGTTAATAAATTGTAATGAAACACAAGCAGGACATCAATAGATTCCTTTAATACAATAACAATTCAATAATACAATATATAAAATGTAAAGGTGCCCAACAATACAATAACTTACTTATTTAATAATAAAGTAAAAAATATTAAAATAAATGAATGGATTTATTAATAGTAACAGTACTAAAAACAACATAAGAGAATTGAATATATTGCAAATAATATTTGACAAATATTTATAATATTATTTTTTCACAGCATATATTGGTTCTTTATAGGCATACATGAAAATATAGTTGCCTTTTAAATTTTAGGATGGGGGGCTCATAGTTCATTTAGTTAAGAGCACTTTGGACTACTTAAATAACATCTTTAAAATATCAAAGTAATATTATGTTTTCGATATCTGGCCTGTAATTTTCAAAGCTAGGGTATATATGAATAGTCTGTAGTAAGCTATGAGCTATCTTTTGCAAAACAATAAATATAAATGTATAGGGGTTGCATTTAAGATATAATAATTAAAAAAAAAATGTTTACTCAGCTATATAAAAAAATATTTCATCATGAGGAATAATAAAATAATGTTTACCCCTTTTTCACCACTAGAGGTCAGCACAGGGCAAAATTACGAATGGTTAAAAAAAAAAAAAAAAAAAAAAAAAAAACCTAGGCTACTTCTGAGCCGGACGTGTTCTGACGATTTGTGCTGCCCGCTCAGGATGTGCTAACCATAGATACAGCCTATATCTGTGGTGCTAACAGGGTTTTTTTTTTCTTTTTTTTCAGTCAGAGGAGTCCAGTACTTCGTGCGACACAAAAGAAGCTGTCAGATGTAGAAGGACAGCGTGAAATGTGTTTGTAGCACAGGAAATAATAACTTATTGTTCGTGTGGTGTGGTGTGATATGAGGCTTAAAGAGATAGTTCACCCAAAAATGAAAATTCTGTCATTGTTCACCCTCAAGCTGTTCCAAAAACATATGAATTTCTTTCTTCTGCGGAACACAAAATAAGATATTTTGAAGAATGTTGGTAACCAAACGGTCCCAGGACCCCATTGACTTCCATGGGGAAAAAATAGCCTACTATGGAAGTCAATGGGGCCCAACTGTTTGGTTACCAACATTCTTCATAATATCTTTGTGTTCAGCAGAAGAAAGAAATTCATACAGGTTTGGAACAACTTGAGTGTGAAAGATGACAGAATTTTCTTTTCTTTTTTTTAGTGAACTATCCCTTTGACAATGTTTCAAACCCTAATCCTTCCTTTAAAACCAAGCAAATATAGTGCACATCCTGATATAGCATATATTTTAAATTCTTTCTTTATATAAAAATAAAAACAATGAAAATATAACATGACTGTAATTAGTTAGGTTATCATTTCAGAGCATTTAATTAGATCATAGTTAACATTTATTTTATTGATAATACATCTATTAAGCACTTTATTTGAGAAATAGTCACCTAGACAATTGCTGTTTTAACTATTCTAATAAGTACAGAAATGTGTTAAGAGGTACAACTGTTCATTTATCTCATGATGAAACTGCACCTTGTCATAAGTAGGCCACTTGTTAGGAAAATGAGACTATATGCGGCAGCCGCTCCACTGCGTCAGTCAAAGTGTTCATTTGGCACAAAACACTGGGCAAAAACTCAGAAAACCTTTATGAAACGTGTAGCTACAGTCAAAAACTCAGTATTGCAACCACATTTCCTGTCGAGAGGAATAATGCCAGCTCACTTTTCCCTCTGTGTGTGAAATGAATACTGCACTCTACTGCTACATCAGTCAGACACTTGTCTCCAGTCCTTATTGCAGTGCTTTAGGATGAGAGATGGTGGATCAGTGGCACAGACACACAGAATTTCATAATGTTCCCATTAAGATGCTTCTGTTTTTGCTGACCCTTTACCTGCACAGAGGTAACGTATACCCAGTGCGCTAGGAGGAGCCACTCACTCCGCAGTATCGAACTGATTCTCTTGTATTCTGCTCGGAAAACTGCTGAAGCTCACATGCAGGTTAAATTACGACGCCCCATGAGAACAACCCTAGAGCGCTCCAGGATGATGTTAATGCTGCGACTGGTCAACGTGTACCCAGCATTACATTACAGCAGATTTGTTAGCCTTGCACAGTCTTGTTCAGTGCGACAACAATATATTGATCCATTAAACCTGCACTTTTCATATGCTGAGCTCATAAAATATCTTATTTTTTTCTACTATAATATAGTATTTTGCTATATTGGATATCTGAATGATGGTGATGTTGCATTACTTTATGCTTGCTCATATCCTCACTGTACCTTGTACTTACCTGCCCAAGCATTTTTCCGTCATGCTCCTGTTCTTAAATAGGAAACCTCAATATATTTCTAGAGAAACCTTTTATAATTTAATACATTTGTCTTTGTCAGGTAGGAGTTTCTAAGAATTGCACAATCCATTCTAATCACATCTCCTGAAATATCTTCAATTGATGGCTCTTTATTTTGCCGATTCAATTTAGGCCCAATCTGAAACAAGTCCTCGGTTACTTTCCAGTTCAGTGCATCCCAGGGTTGACTTATAGGCCACCTGTCAAAAAATGTGGGAAAATATTCAGATATCATCAGGTCAAGTTAACAAAATCACAAAATAAATGCAATGTTGTTTTTTTTTAAGTTTAATGCCCAGGATTTTAACTTATTTTATATGTGTTTGTATATGTGTGAAATATATGTACAGGGCTTGTATTCATAGTGGCTTATAAATAACAGCAGTTGCAGTTTGCATTTAGTTGTATATTTGTCACAAAAGTCACATATTTGGATTGTGTGTGTGCAGACAAGAGAAATGTATTTGATTTAGATAGACAGGTCTATACAGCGTTGTTGTTATCAGTGTTGGGGAATATTACTTTGAAAAATAATGTGTTACAATATTGCATTACTCCCTAAAAAGTAAGTAATTGTGTTACTTAATTACTTATGGTAAGTAATGTATTACGTTACTTTTGCGTTACTTTTTTAATAACAAAAAATGTTCTGTTTTGGCAAATGTAAAGGCCCTTTCACACCAAAAAATTAAGCCTTAAAGGCCAGAACACACCAAGCCGACGCCGAAAAACTAGTGGCGACGAAAGCAGACTGTGGGGCTCACGTTGGCAGCGTGTCCAAAGTTGGCCTGACACACCAAACCGACGCTCGACAGCCGATTGCCAAGTAGCACGTCGGTTCTGCGCCTGCGTGAGATGAAATGCCTTTCCGTACCAGCAGGTGGCAGTATCTGAACAGCCAGTCAGAATGATCAGATGGCCAGACGGACCAACGAGCTCCGACGGCGATTCAAGATTTTGAATCGGCGGAAAAAAAGCCAACGAGGACCCACTTCAGCCGACGGTGCAGAACACACTGAGAAAACTTAGTCGTCCGACGAACAAAAACTGTTTTCTCAGTGTGTTCCTCACCGTTGGCTGAAGTTGGTCCTCGTCTGCTTTTTTTTTTTGCCCGATTCAACATATTGAATCGGCGTCGGAGCCCATCGGTCTGTCGGGCCATCTGATCATTCTGATTACTACCACCTGCATTTCATCTTACGCAGGCACAGAACGGACGTGCTACTTGGCCGTCGGCTGTCGAGCATCAGTTTGGTGTGTCAGGGCAACTTTGGACCAAGATGCTGCCGATGTGAGCCAAACTTGCAGTCTGCTTTCATTGCCACTAGTTCGTCGGCGTCGGCTGTCGGGCAGTTTTTGTTCGTCGGACGACTAAGTTTTCTCAGTGTGTTCTGCACCGTCGGCTGAAGTTGGTCCTCGTTGGCTTTTTTTCGGATTGTTGAATCATCGTTGGAGCTCGTCGGTCCGTCGGGCCATCTGATCGTTCTGAATGGCTGTTCAGATACTGCCATCTGCTGGTTCGGAAAGGCATTTCATCTCACTCAGGTGCAGAATGGACATGCTACTTGGCCGTCGGCTGTCGAGCGTCGGTTTGGTGTGTCAGGGTAACTTTGGAGCAAGACGCTGCCGACGTGAGCCAACCCCGCAGTCTGCTTTCGTTGCCACTAGTTCGTCGGCATCGGCTTGGTGTGTTCCTACCTTTAGGATGAAAGAAATGAAAATTCACTCCTGTACAGTAGAGGGCGTAGCTCAAACAAACTTTTCAGCTGTACTACCATTCTGGATTGCAGAAGAAGAACCACTTCAGCAAAAAAAGAAAAATGAAACACTGTTAAATGCTAAATTCATTTTTGCTTATTAAAGCAGAACTAAGTAACTTTTTTTACCTTCATAAATATTTTTCTAAGTCCTTACGATGGTTAATTGACTTGTAGTGGTGTGTTTGAGGCGAGCACTAACCCCCTCTGGCACGTCTACGCCAGAAAACAGCACTTGCAAGTTGAGCTGCGCCGACCCGACACAATCTCGCCTCATGTTCACGTTCACGCGAGAGTGACAAAATGCTTTACGGTAATTCAAAAACAAAGTATATATTATGACTTTATAAGACAATTTCGAAAATTACCCACCTCCATCGAGATTTCTTGTACTGTATTTGCAAAACTGCTGCGCTGGTGAGCGTTAAGGCCGGAACACACCAAGCCGACGGCGACGAACTAGTGGCGACGAAAGCAGACTGCGGGGTCGGCTGGCGTCGGCTGGCGTCGGCAGCGTCTGGGTCCAAAGTTGCCCTGACACACCAAGCCGACGTTCGACAGCCGACGGCCAAATAGCACGTCCGTTCTGCGCCTGCGTGAGATGAAATGCCTTTCCATGCCAGCAGGTGGCAGTAGTTTGTGTTCGTTGCTATGGTTCGTTGCTAGGGAGACCGGAAGAGCTACAGGGATACAAAACATAAACAAAGGTGCATGAAAAACCAGTTCTCGCTCATCACATACGGATTCGTGTTATTTCAAAAATGTCCGACACGTTGCAAATGGCACTGGCTTTGTCAGCCCTTGGTCTTTTGCTTGTGGAAGAGGAAAAGAAGAAGCGGATGAGAAAAATACGGAGAAAGCGCACTAAATGGGTGAAACCATGGATACTCCAGAGACAGGCCCAAGGTGCTTTCCCGAACCTGTGTCGAGAGCTCGAGTTACAGGAAACTTGTGGTTTTAAAAATTTCTGCTCGGCTTTTTCCCACTCAATTTCACATGTTAAAAGAACTTATTAGTCCAATCATACAGAGAACAAACACGAACTACCGGGATTGTATCTCCGTGGGGGAACGTCTGATGATTACACTACGGTTCTTGGCAACAGGTAAGGTTATTCGTTGTTTGAACATTTCAATAAAACACCTTTTCAGTTGTGTTTATTTTGGTGTATTATGAAGCATTATAAAAGTGAAAAGAATTTTATTATTTTGTATCCAGTTGTAGCCTACTTTAAAAAGACACAATGTATAAAACATTATTATGGTTGTTTGTAGCACAATGTCTTTAATAACTGATAAAAAAATATTTGCTTTAATGTAGTGTAGTACAAATGCATTAAAAGTGTTAGATTTGACTCTGTAAAAGGTGTGGAAAATTAATAGTGGAGTTATGTGTTTGTAATCTTTGCAGGAGAAAGCTTCAAGAGCCTTTCTTACCAATTCCGGGTGGGAATGTCCACAATTCAGCAATTTGTTCCTGAAACCTGTGCAGCAATCTACCAAGTCTTAAAAGAGAAATACCTAAAGGTATACATGTATCTGTTTAATGTTTTTTGTTTTAGCCCAAAAATGAGCAATTTTTTTTGATCTCTCAGATATTGTTTTAGGAGGCCTCTGATGTAGAAATTAAAGATTTTTCAGTTTTTTTACATTTTAATAAGGGTAATTTTAGGGTCTTATATTGTAGTAGATAAACTGAAAGAATAGACAGGATGGTAGACCATGTGTCGAGGGCAGAGATCTAAGTATTATCCATCAAATTATAATTTCAATGCAAATAAAATTCCACTACTACATTCAAACAATACAGTCTGGCTGGCCTATTATGCTCTCTACTTATCATACTAAAAGAACACATTCATCCCCCCAGAGCACTTACAGGTTCATATTCAAGACCATTCATACCTGTCCCTGAACAATGCAACAGGCATCTCCCCCCAAAATCCAAAACATAAAGAGCCTAATGCTGACCTATAAACACTTCTTCAACCCAATAGCATTGTGAGGACGAACAATAGAACCCATTAACTATGTAAATGTGATCTTGAGAGAAAAAAACATTTGCAGGCATTTTTTTTTAAATTTTTGAAAGTGATGTTGTAATTCTGCAGAAGTGGGCTTTGCAGGGTTAATTCAAGAATGTCAAAATCACTGAGTTATTAATGGTCTGACGAGTTAAACTAATTTCTTTTAATTATATTGTTTTTTAGTGCCCAGACACAGTGGAAGAGTGGCAGCAAGTAGCCGTTGGATTCCAGAATCAGTGGCATTTCCCAAATTGCCTGGGTGCTCTGGATGGAAAGCACATTAACATTCGTCCCCCTCCAGGATCTGGATCTAAATTCTTCAACTACAAGCATACATTCTCAATAGTGCTTATGGCACTGGTAGACAGCAACTACAGATTTCTGTATGTTGATGTGGGCTGCAACGGGCGCATTTCAGATGGTGGAGTGTTTGGGGGATGCTCATTGCAGGATGCCTTGGAGAAAAGAACATCCAACATTCCTGCACCTGCACCACTTCCTGAATCAGACCAGCTGGCCCCTTACTGCATTGTGGCTGATGAGGCATTCCCCTTAAAGGAATACCTCATGAAGCCATACCCGAACCGCAAGCTGTCTGTAGAGCAACGCATATTCAATTACAGACTTTCGCGAGCTCGAAGGGTGGTTGAAAATGCATTTGGCATCCTGGCAAATCGTTTTCGCGTCCTACTAACCACCATTAATATTCAAAGCACTGCCAAAGTGGAGGACATTGTTTTGTCTTGCTGTGCTCTGCACAACTTTCTGCGCAAAGAGTGCTGTGAAGTGTACATGGCAGGAATCGACCAGGAAGAACAAGATCATGACACTGTCCCTGGAAGATGGAGAGAAGACCCTGGCCTACAGCAGGCCTCTCTGCCACGCACAACCAACAGTACAACACACGCCAAACAGCTCAGGGATAAACTGTGCCAGTACTTTAATTCGGACACCGGTGCAGTGCCCTTTCAGTGGGGCAAAATATAAGCATGTAGCAAACTTGTTTCTTTCCCCCTTGACCTTGGTTTATGTTTTATAACAATGGTGTGAATTTGCAAAATAAAGTTTATATTTTTACATCATTGTGTTTTGTGATTTTTTTTTTACATAAAGAACAGTGAAGTACCTTTTACACAAAGTCAGTGTTTTATTTTCAAATGTGCAAAAATAGCATTAAGGTAATTTACAGAAAAATATCAACAGTTGGTATTTAAAATAAATAAAATGTACAGAAATATAAACTTTGCATAAGTACTCTAATATAACGTACAACTAAGCGTGACATATTTACTAAATGCTACAATATCTGTTTACAATTTTGCTACATAAAAAATTACAAGTGTGTATACTGATTGGAAGATGCATCCAGTGCATGGTTGTGGCCCACTGAATATTTGAAAATGCAATTATCAACCTCATGCTGGAAATGTGGCAGTAGATGTGGTGGCAAATTCCGCATTCTGTGTTCAAGATTTTTGCAGTAAGCTGAGATGGCATCATTGGTGTTTTCCTGTGATGCCAACTTTTCCAGAGTTTTGCCGATGGTGCGCATCAAGTTTGTGGATTCCTCGCTGGAGGATTCGTCTTGCATCTTCCTGCGCTTCCCTGGAGGCTTTGGTTTTATGTTGGAGCTTTGCAAATGGTCCTTTCTCATGGCTGTGGACTCAGTTCCACAGATGGTGGATTCAGCCAAGGGTGTACTTGACCGTAGGTCAGCATCACTGAAGCTGGGGTCTTCATGGGTGCCAGTCCAGGTGTCACTGTTGGTACCATCTGAGGGTGAACAGGAATCACTATCAGCCGCAGGTTCCTTAAAAAACATAAGATACAAATGTGACAAGTTAATGTAATGGCTTGACTTAATATGCGGAGTTACTTGTGAATAGACTCTTTTAAAGAAGCACTTGCCATCTTACAAAAAGCAAAATGTTTATTTTATTCTGAAATTAAACAATAAATAAATAAATAAATATAAATATATTTGTTTATTTACCATGATCATTAGATTTGAAGTGCTCTCCTTCCTTTTTGTGTGAGGCTCTAGAAACTGCAGGCGGTTCAGGATCCATTGCTGCCTGCCAGTCTTCTGAGCTCCAGAACTTCCTGAGGGTCCTTGTTTCTTATAACGCATGTATTGGGTTCGCAATGAATCCCACCGCTTCTTGAGCTCTTTTTCTGAGGGACAAAGTAAAATTTTGTAAGCATTAAGTGTTATGGCTGCTTATTTTGTCACTTTAATGAGTATTTGTTATGCCAACAAATGTTACTTTTTGCTGTATTGTTAATTATATTATTAACAATTTGATTAACTTTAATATTATTATGAAATATGAGATGCTAGCACAGCACATATTAATTACTGTCTGTTTCCATAAACAAACTTAGTTTGGTACACACAAAACACTAAAATGGTTATATTAGTTTTACTATGGACTATTGAACAATTACAAACAAGCTTTCTCAATTGCCAAAAAGGAAATCTTACCTGATATGACGAGTTTATTTTCGATCTCACGCCACAGTTCAGCTTTCAGCACACGGTTGACATAACATTTTTCCGTAATGTCATACAAACCCGGCCTTTCCTGGATCATGTTGATCAATTCGTCTTCACTTGCCTCGTTCCAGATAGCCATGTCTTTCACGTACCTAAGGTAAACAATGTGTGTTCCCTCTTGACTTCGTCGTTTACTTGCTTCGTCACTTCCGTTTTTCTTTTCTCATGCACTGGTTCGCTAGCTGAACAGCCAATCAGAATGATCATATGGCCCGACGGCCCGACGAGGTCCAACGCCGATTCAACATTTCGAATCGGCCGAAACAAAGCCGACGAGGACCAACTTCAGCCGACGGTGCAGAACACACCGAGGAAACTTAGTCGGCCGACGAAGAAAAACTGCCCGACGGCCGACCGTCGGCTTGGTGTGTTCCGGCCTTTAGTCATTGTAGTCCAGAGCTGCGCTTGGAGTATTTACGACAGTGTGATTCACTGAAGGAACCTGTAGGGGGAGCTTCGCAAATCTTACTGAGTTCCACTTTAATATGGTTGAACTGGATTATTGAAGGTCAGCAACAAAGAAATTGAATAACAAAGTGAGATTAATGCCACATCCATACGAAGCCAGAGCTTTCCCTATCCAAGCTTCTTTTTTTTATCGTTTTAAAAAAAAAATCCGTAAACACGGTGTCGTCTCAAGAAATATCTGCGTGCACATGAAACCAATGAAACTCAAAACTCAAAACAATGTAGTACATGCCAGACCAGTATGTGGCGCTGTAATTTTGCCACAGAAAACACTAAAAACTTAGAATAAGGCGTGGAGCATGCGCATAAACCTTGCACACTGTATACAAACTTTAGTAAAGCTTAATAAAGCTCAGTAGCTTCTGCAGCACAAACACAAGCATGTAGTCAGCTACTGTTGTTTTTGTTGCTGTTTTGTGCTGTTAGCGGTGTCTGACTAGGGTTGAGACGTGGGGTGATGACATCACTGACATCATCAATATACGGATTGACTGTACACATGAAAACACAAGGGTGTAATTTTCAGATTTATCCACTCTAAGACCTGGTTTCAAATTACAGCGGTTTCAGGCTCCCAACACACTGGATCCGTTTGGATGAAATGCAAATATGGTACAAAATTTGTACATATACAGCTAAAAGCAACTCCTTGTGGACAGGCTTTATATGCATGAAGTATATGTAACGCGAGTTACGTAATCAAATTACTTATTTCAAGTATCTAGTAAAGTAACGCATTACTTTTAAATTTACAACAAAATATCTGAGTTACTTTTTCAAATAAGTAACGTAAGAAATCGGGAGTGCAGAGGCGTTGTGTGCGCTGTGTGAACATGATGGTTATTCTAGACTAGTTCTAGACTAAACCCATTTACCCATTTCTCTCCTCTCATGTGTCCTATTCTTCTGTATCGCAGAATGGCAGCACAGCTGAAAGGTTTGTTTGAGCTGCGCCCTCTACTGTACAGGTGTAAATGTACATTTCCTTCAGCCTGAGGTTTATTCATTTGACTTTGGGTGTGAAAGAGCCTTTACATTTGCCAAAAATAGATCTTTTTGTTGTTCTAAAAACAAACAAATAGTCCAGGTGAGAAAAAGTAAAGCAAAAGTAACGTAACACATTACTTTCCATAAAAAAGTAACTAAGTAACGTAACTTTAACCAACAATGTGTATTTTTTAACATTGAATTATTGCTGGTTTGCATAATATTCTGAGTTTGCATTTCACTGTTTTTATTCATTTTGAGGAATATATTTTTGTGAGATAAGTAAATACATGCTCACATTTAGTCTACTACAATAACCATCATGTATACATGGCGTACACAACACCTCTTCACCTCACTCCAGATTTCTCTCAACTTGGGGACAGGAGAGCTGTCAGTCAATAAATGGGAAAATAAAGTAACTTGCATTAATTATTTGAAAAGTAACTCAGATATTTTTTTGTAAAGTAATGCATTACTTTACTTGTTACTTAAAAAAGTAATCTGATAATGTAACTCCCATTACTTATAGTAATGCATTACCCCAATACTGTTGTTGTTAACTAAAGCTATTAAAATCATTTTTGTTAACTGAAATAAAGTGAAAAAACAAATACTGCCTTGGCAACTAACTGAAATAAAAAGTACTAAAATTACTAAAACTAATGCTGAAACAAAAATAAAAATAAATAAAAAAGAAATTAAAAAAACACAATAGTAAGAAAACAATTAAAATGAAAACTGAAAATATAAAAATAAAAGATCATTTAAATTATTAATAAATACTGATAATATGTAAAAAATGTAGATGTTTTTGTAATATAATATAATAAGATATTGTAATGAGGTCAGTAGATATGGGAAGAAGGAGGCGGGAACCGGCGAACATTCAACAAAACTTTAATTCAAAATAAACAAAGAACAAAACGAAAGTAATGCCGGCAGACCCTCGCGGACGTCTGCCGGCCACACAAACATAATAAACCATAAAATAAAGTCCAGGCCTGGTCCTTTCTCGTCCTTCACTGATGTCGCTCCTCCTTTTATGCCTCCGGAGCTCCTCCGTGAGAGACTCGAGGCCGGCACGCCTCGCAGGTGACGCTCATTATCACTCGCGTCTCCGGCCTCGCGCCGTTCGTTCCCTCACGGCTCTTGCCCGCCCTGCTCGTCACAGATATATTCATAGTATGAAGATTATAATGTTTATTTTATATTAAAATTAAAATATGGAATATAATATATAAATAAATCACATTTATATTATAAAATGCATTTTCTTTGCAGCAAGATGCAATTCAGCCTTGTTTAATGTTTAATGCAAGTTTATGCTTCAATAGATCAATGAATTCAAGCCATTCCTCTTGAAGCATAAAAAGGATAGAATTATTGAAAAGATATATTTTTTGCAGCAAGTGGCAATTTAGCCTTGTTTAATGTTTTATGCAAGTTAGTTAGATTAGAAAACACTGTTGTGATGTGATTGGCTATTTTTTTTCCCCAAATCCCATCCTAGCATGAAGAACCGAGAACTGTGCTTCTCCTCCTGTGAGAGGACAGTGGGTTAGAGATCTGATTAATCAGAGACCTGAGGGAGGACGAGCAAGAGTAAGGCACCAGAGAGAGCATGTGGGTTATGAATTACGTTCCTGTGTAAATGTACAAGCCTGAGTGACTGTCGGTGCAATGAATTGTGATGAAATGATCCTTAGGTGTGTTGCAGCAGCGTGACTCGTGAGGTGTGCTCTTCCTCACGGCATCTCTCTTCCTCTCCCTCCTCCTCACTGCAGATAACTAGAGAGTGATCAAGAGGAGGGGTGAGACTTTTGGAAAAGGAGAGACTGCACTGCAGAAGCTGGGCGTTGGCTGTGAATTTGAGGAGAGGGAGTAATGCAAGATGGAGAACAAATGAGGCCCAGTGGAACAACCGAATGTAAAAGAGGAGATAAAACAAGAAGGATTTAATGTGAGAGGGAGAGAGAGATCGAGAGAACTAAGGAAGGGTTGTATTAACACTTCAGTACTGCTGTGAAAAGACTGCAACTGACATCTTTGAGTCAACAGTCAATGGGCATGTAATTGCTTATTGATGATTTTCTGTGACTTCTTTCACCTTTGTGGTATTAGTTAACCATTTATATACTGTGGGACAAGATGCATGGAATACAGTGAATTAAAGCGATAGCAAACCGATCACGTTTATACAAATATTTACTTCAACTTTTGGTTGGAAAGATTCATTCTTTGTGTCGCAATTTTTTTTTTATAAAACTCCAAGCTGTGATGAAACAATCCAATGAGAAAAAAATGCCTCAGATCAACACTATGATGTCATAAATAGTTATTTATTATTGGAAATTACATAATTAAAACAAGATTTAGCATGGTATTGAAGAATAATTATGAAATTTATAGAATAAATAGGCTACATGAATGAATAAATGGATAAAGAAATAAATAAGAAAGAAAGAAAGAAAAGAAAAAGAAAGAAAAACAAGCTTGTATAAAACCCAAAGTTGTGAAGAACAATGAAGAACTGTCTCAAAATGAACAGTATGATGTCAGAAAAAGTATATATTTTTTATTGAAAAGTGAATATATAAACAACAATCAGCATGGCATTGGAGGAAAATATATGAAAAATATATAAAACTAAATATTTTATACTCAGAAATAAAAACAAGGTCGTTGTTATTCTTATTTGTGAGTTTAAGAGGTGTATAATTTGGGATATTTAAAAAATATAATTTATTTCTATTTAATTATATACGTTCAAAATATGCAATAGTGTTTTTTTTATCTATGCGGCATGAAATTCTGGAAGTTTCTGCAACACTTGAGGGATTTTACCTCTCAGGGGTTTGGTGAGGAAAAAGGGAAACTTTGTGTATCTCGATTACTAATAGCTGCATTTAGAGTTTTAAATATTTAATGAGAGGAATCTGCAGAGACCAAAGTAGATGCCTGCATTCATCATACTGCAGGAGATGCTTGGGGACATTAGCAAAGGGCTTTTCATCAAGGACTTGAGCCGATCTCATGAGGTCCACCCAAGTGCGCCGTGAACAGAGCACATTTCTTCACTACCACAGCGAGTGTGGAACGCATTCAGAGGAGGAGCACAAAGCTCACATCTCTCCTGAGAGAGAAAGAAAGAAGTGCTCTATGGCCTATGATACTGCCGTGTCTTTGATCTCAAAGCAGTGCAGAGTGAATTAAACAGCAGGCAAACTACGTGGGATGAAAGAGAAAAAGTTTTCACATTCGAAAAAAAAACTCCTCCTTAGAATGGAGCTCCTATTTATATCGTTATGTTCCAGAACTCTAGTGCATTTCTTTGGTGATGCAATATAGAGGCTAGTCAAAGTAGTCAGACTGTGGAGTCCAAAATCTAATGAAAATCTAATGTAACATGAGAAGGAATGGAAAGTTCTAAGATCTAACATTGGCTAAGAAATATTCTGCACTATACTAAACTAATAAGTTGTCAGGGTCCTGTCACCTTGATCTTGGTTTGCTGATAGTATCCTTGCACTCATGTGTTTAAAGGTGCAATATGTAATATTTTCTGTCCGCTAGAGGCCTATTCAAAACAAAGGTGTAGCTTGATGACACCAAGTTTGAGCACGGAATCTTGGGACATGTGGTCTTCACCTCAATTTGGGATAGGACCCTGGAAGAACTAATGTTCATGGATGCGATTATTAACGTTATTGTAGTATGAAGCAGAGCGGGACCGAGTGTTGGGAGCTGAACGAGGCCGCTGGAGCGATTGCGCAACACACGCCTCATGGGCAGCGGAACTTTTATATTGCCAGTTCCGCTTTTCCGGACATGAGTATGAGGTAACGCAGCTTTGTTTATCATATTAGATACATTTGAGTGTGTTGAAAATGTTATAACGTTACTCTGTGCATTCGCTCGGCGGTTGCTGTGAGACACTGTTACACTGCAGTAAGATTTTAGAATATCATATTAAATGCTGGATGGCTTGTGTTGATAAATGACATGCAATTAATTTTAAATTGTATTGTATGATGGAGAAAATGCTACTTGACCAAATAGTGTTTTTCTCGGAGGCATGGTAAAGCATGGTATTGCAAAAAATCAAGAAAATTAGATTTAAACAATAAGACTAAATGTGTTGAGCTATATAACAATAATTAGTTTTCTGTCTATAAATATATCAAAACAGCTGTTCCCTTGCCTATTAAAACATGTAAATATTAAAGCATCTTTGGTGTTTCCATGTTTTCTACAAAATAAAACCGGAAACTGAGGATAACGCGGGTATGACGCAATTGACTGACGACTCTTCACACGTCCCGGAGCCTTGGTTAAAATTGTACAAAATATATACCTGGCCTATTTTACTGCAAAAGTCTTACATATTGCACCTTTAAGTGAGTGTTCAGCTTTGGCTTTGTTCCATACTCGGAATTTGTGCTCTGCATTTCACCCATCCAAGTGCACACACAGCAGAGAGTAGTGGGCAGCCGTTTTTGCTGCAGTGCCCAGGGAGTGATTGGGGGGGATGATGAGAGTGGAAGTGAACTAGCTTGGCCCCGCCCTCTTGTTACCTGTTTATTGGTTCAGTTGCCCCACCTGTTCTCCCTTGTTACCCCTCTAATTTCCTTATTCTCCTTTTCTTCTCTGTCCTGTACCAGATCATCATCTCTGTTCCTCATTTGAAAGCCTTGCCTGTTTGGCATGCCTTGTTACAGTCCTGCTACCCTGGACTGTGTTTTGCTCTTTGGATCATTCTCAAATCATGTTTGATAACATTATCATAGAGTTTTACACAAACCTGTTTGAGTGCAAGCATTCATCATTTTAGGTTTCAGAAGGGTGCCCGTGAGCGCCCCCTTTGCCAGTAGCCCCTCACTGCAGAACACTCGAGATCCAAGGGGAGGAGTCGGGTTGGATCTAGAACCAGGGCTGCGTTCCACTCCAGTTTTAGACACGCACTCGCGAACTTCCCTAAACACTTCCCCTAGGGGGAACCCTGCCACCATTTTGAAGTGCGTTCCACTTCGTGAAGTGGACGAGGGAAGTTTATATGGACAGACCCTCGCTCCCTCGATTTTGACCGAGTCTACTACATATGTACACTTCAGGCAGCTCCATAACCCACAATGCAACACGATTATGATGTCACCGCATATCATGTTTAATTTACCCCAACACAAACAACTCTATGATATATTAATTATTTTTTAAACATTTAAAACACATATATTAGGGCTGTCAAATGATTAATCGCGATTAATCGCATACAAAATAAAAGTTTGAGTTTGCATAATATATGTGTGAGTAATGTGTGTAAATAATATGTATATATAAATACACACAAATTAATGTATATATTTAAGAGAAATATGTTATTTGTGTACAAAAAAAATGTATTTATATATAATATAAATTATATAAAAATATAAATAAATACATATACTTGTAAATATTTCTCAAATATAGATGTGTTTGTATTTATACATATTAATTACACACAGTACACCCACATATATTAGGCAAACTCAAACTTTTATTTTGTATACGATTAATCGTGATTAATCGTTTGACAGCCCTAACATATATACATATAGAATACTGTATTAAACAATTTTGTAAGGGGAAAAAATAAATAATAAATCAGCTCAATTGCGGATTTCAAGTGATCAAGGGCTTAGGACGTCTGAGTCAACGAGACCTAGGGAAGTTGGCGAGGGAAGGGCGTTTAAAATACGAACTGGAATGCAGCCCAGGAGGTGGAGATGGGTAGGTTTAGAGCCAGGGGGTGGAGTCGGTAGGTTTAGGGCTATGGAAAGTGGGTGGGGTTGGATCTAGACCCCGCCCTTTGGATCTTGTGTTTTCTACAGTGAGGACCATCTCGGCCGCTATGCGTCCTCGATGCACACTTCAAGTTTGCGAGCTATGCAGAGGACTTTACGTGGCAGTCAAAGCGGCATTACATCATGAAAGTGTAGACTAAGAGGAAGACCGTGAGGGTTTAGGGTGCCATTTTGGATTCAGCCTTGGTGTGACCCGGACTTTAGAGTCCAGTTCTCATTATTAAATAAACTACTTTTGCCTCAATAAACTCTAATTATTGCTTATTAATAGTAAGTAAGTTAGGTATTTGGTAGGATTAAGGGATGTAGAATATGGTCATGCAGAAGAAGACATATCTGCTTTATCCAATATCCTAGTAATATGCATGCTAAAAAGCATCTAGTTAATAGTGAGAATTAGATCCTAAATTAAAGTGTTACCAAAATTGTTTTTATATTTCTGTTCTTTAAAGTTTTGTTAAAAA